>NC_086109.1:77497852-77797852 GCF_963921235.1 Mobula hypostoma
GGGTATACCGGGAATTTCTTTGTGATTTTCCACTAGAATATTACAGAAACCTTGAGCAAGAAAAAAGTCTTCAACCAGTTTTGTCATGGTTCCCATTGACTGAAGATTAGGAAAGCACCCATTGATTTTCTCTTTTTTTTGTGTAGGTAGATCTGTTACAGTCTGTAGAAATGTTGTGTAATAGAAAGTCATGTATAGAAGACACTGTGGTTGCCTTCAAAGCACAGATTTGAACAGAATTTCCTGATCACATTTTCAATGTGGCCCATGAAATGCCAAGTATTCCCTAATCCATCAATTGTGTTATAACCAATTTGCATTGTCAAAAAAGGCATTATAGTAGAACTACCTGCATGAGATTTATGTTAATACTCACAACACGCTGGAGGAACTCAGCAGGTTGGGCAGCATCCGTGGAAAAGATCGGTCGACGTTTCGGGCCGGAACCCTTGGTCATGTTTTAGCTTCTGTTATCCAGTGGTTCACATGATATGGTGTTAATCTTAACTTGGCTACACTGATATCATAAAGATTTCAATTAGCTCTAAATGGTATCATTAACACTAGAAATACAGACTTTGAGCTGCTATAATATAAAAACTAAGTGGTGCTCAAACAGTATGGGCAGAACGAGAAGGACTGTATCCTCCGTTCAGGTCACCTGATGGTTTAGTTAAAGAGTGCTATGGAAGGTTACAAATGATAAACGTGAGAAATGCTGTGGATGCTGGAAGTGCAAAACAATAACCACACACAAAATGCTGGAGGAACTCAGGAGGTTGGGCAGCATCCATGGAAGTGAACACACAGTTGACGTTTCAGGCTGAGACCCTGCTTCAGGACTGAGAAGGATGGAGGCAGGTGCAAGAATAAAAGTAGGGAGAGGGGAAGGAGGTTAGCTGTAAGGTGATAGATGAAGTCAGGTGTGTGGGAAAGGTCAAGGGCTGGAGAAGAAGGAATCTGATAGGAAAGGAGAGTGGACCATAGGAGAAAGGGAGGGAAAAGTTAGCTTTTATTTCTGGTAACATGTTACATGGGACTCTTCATTAATCACATCACTACTCGTCTCTACTACATGATTGCCTAGAATTTCACAGGCTTGAATCTGCTGAACTGGGGGAGTTCAACTTGTCAGTTCGGTCTAATTGAAGTTTGTGCCTTGAAATTACTGCAACCTCATGACCTGCAGTTGTTGTGGACTTTCACTTCTGAGTCACAAATGTAATGGCTGATGACTCCAGCATTGAGGGCATCTGCTCTCTCAGAGGTGCTGCCAAAGAATCAGGTGTGAACTGAGACCCCAGTTTACTCTCCCAGATCAAGGTGAGAGATCCCACAGTGTCATTTTGATAAAGGCCAGGGAGGATTTTACTTATCCTTCAATGAACACTAGATGGTATGGTCATCATCATATTGCTGATTGTAGGAGCTAGTTGCACATAAATTAGCGACTGTTTCTGATACTCAGAGTAGCAACACTTTTATTTAGTTAGAGATAGTGTATCTTTCTAACCCTTCAAGCAATATCACCCAGCAATCCCTGACAACCACAATTCAACTGTAACCTAATACTGTAATGAGACCATTTACAATGATCAATTAACCTACCCAGTATTTCTGTGGACTGTGGGAGGAAACTGGAGGACCTGGAGAAAACCCACACGTTCCACAGAGAGGACATATGGAGACTCCTTATAAAGGCCACCAGGATTGAACTTGAAAATCTGATACCCCGAGCAGTAATAGTGTCGCACTAACCGCTATGCTACCGTGGTGCCCAATGACACTTTAAGACATTTCAGTCGAATTTTAACTACAGTGAGATATCTTTAACTTGTTAAGGGTGCTGTATAAATATGACACCTTCCTTTTGTTAATATCAGTCTCTTTTTGGGGAGCGAGTCCAATGAAAAGTCCTACAGATTTAATAAGCGAGTTTCATCACTTATGCAGAAAACTGCTTCAGGTCGTAGGTTGCCTAAATGATCACATTTCTAGGTACTGTTTCTTTGTAGTTCGTACCCGTGCTCAGTGAACTGTTACTAACAGATTTACATTTCAATATTCAATTCCTCCTCCCTCAGGTCAGAGAGGTCCTTCAGGTCCACCGGGCCCAGCCGGACCACCGGGATCTCCAGGACCACCAGGTCCCCCTGGTCCACCAGGTTCCAGAGGAAAGTCCAGGAAACAACAGAACTTGGTTAGCTATGGTAATGGGCCTTTACATTTGAACCTTCCATGGAAATGTGGCAGTCCTGGTTGAGAAGGTCTTGTCTCACTATTGTGTTCAAACTTAGGTGAAGTCCATGCTGAACCTAATGACGACACTTTAATCAGAAGGATGTCCGCACAGAAAATACAGACCTCATTTTCAAAGAAAGCCGGTATTATTTCATCTCATTTTGGCCTTAATTATGGTATTGGAGTAATCGCTTTCACATTAACTTTTAAGCAATCTCTCTCAACAGGACGCATCATAAAGTCAGTGGATGACCCTGATAACGTGACAAAGATAGATAACACATTTGGAGCATGGATGGAAGACCCTGCACTGAAGCATAATGAACAGATTTGGATTGTTGAACACTTCTCAGGTTTGCTATTAATATGCTTGGCTGCAAACTTATCAAATATCTAAACATAATCAAATTTTCTTATTATCAAAACACTGAAAAGCAAATTATATACACACTACTATGGTAATGCTACCCTAATGCTACTATGGTAATACTGGTTAGCACTCTTTATTATAATCTCTATTAGCAGTGAACAACAGAGCATGGATTAATCCTTCAAGGACTAATCACAGCCACCACGTGCACTTGCATTACTCATGTGGTCATTGAGCACGGTCCATTTGCAAATATATCATTAACTATTTCACTGAAAACAAAGGACGAGTTTTGGTTAAGGACTTGGCTACTTCTAGTTCTAGATACTTTGAGTGAAGGAATGCTTCTGCAGGCCACCATCCTCAAGTTCTAGGTCCCAGGGATATCCAAGTCCTAGGTCCCGGGTCCCAGGGATATCCAAGTCCTAGGTCCCGGGTCCCAGGGATATCCAAGTCCTAGGTCCCGGGTCCCAGGGATATCCAAGTCCTAGGTCCCGGGTCCCGGGTCCCAGGGATATCCAAGTCCTAGGTCCTGGGTCCCAGGGATATCCAAGTCCTAGGTCCTAGGTCCCAGCGATATCCAAGGCACCGATTCAGAAGGTTCTTGGGCCCAAGGACTTGGTCTAATGCTCAGTCCTCTTCCCCACTTCCACCTCAACTTGACCCACCTCCAGGACAATCTGATTTGCAAAGAAAGATGCAATGGATAGCCGGCCAGGCCCACTTAGGTGTGACTGAGTTTTCCTGTGGCAGGCTCCAACTATAGTTTGGCCTGTTATTCTTCAACTGTTCATTATACCTCGCCATGTGTTGATGTATTTCTGTGTTAATTTTGTCTTCATTCTTTTGGAACCTCACTGCCCTGCTTTCTTCAGTTTGGTTTACAAGTTGTACACGTCAGATACCATTTAGGCTATCACATTGAGGCAAACCATGAAGAAATTAGGGTTTGTGTGTTCAGTTTACTTTGAACATTATCATTCAGGCAGTTTGACCATAGTATGTTTATGAAGGACTATTATTTAACTCTGCATTTTGTTGATAGGACTCACAGTTAAAGAATATGAAAATTTGGAAGCACTTAGGAATGGAACTAACTTCAAAACTATAACATTGCCATACTTTTTCCATGGCTGTGGTCATGCAATATATAATGGTTCGATTTATTACCACAAAGGAGGATCTGACAATATTATAAAGTGAGTACATTTAATTGTATTTTGTAGAACAATGAGTACAAAATGATCAATAAATATTTTTATTGACGTCTGGATTCCTATAGTCTACTGCAGATTATTTTATTTCAAAAGGAATACTTTCCAGATTACCTTTGTGGGCTCTATATTCTGATGATGTTAACAAATCCAAAATTTTAGTCATCATAAATTTAAATATATTGTTTAGATATAGATGAGTAAGTTATTTAAATTGCTTTAGTCCCACTTTTAATTTTAAATACAAGATATTTCACTGATTGCTTAAAATAATTTATTTAAAATTATAGCTTCAATTAAAAGGCACTACTTCGGCAAGTATTTTTAAATATAGTTTTATACATTGAACTACATCTAGGATCTATGTTTGATAATAGGCATGCAGAACACAAGGCAGAATGCATCTGCTAAACTTCCTTCTGATGCAATCACAGAGAGAAAAAAAAACCACTTTATGATTATGTCTATCATCTCAAATTTGAACTGTAATGTTCTAAAAATACAATAGCCTTGTCTTTTATAGGAGATATTTGAACCAAGGTCACAAGTGCTCCAATGCTATGACTACTATTTCTCAAAGTTCAAAATAAATTTATTATTAAAGAACATATGTCACCATATACTACCCAGAGATTCATTTTTTTGCAGGCATTCACAGTAAGTATAAAGAAAGACAATAAATCAATGAAAAAGGTCACACAACAATATGGTTAACCAACCAATGTGCAAAAGACAACACATTGTGCAAATACAAAAAAAAAAGTAATAGATATAGAAAACGTAAGTAGAGGCCTTGAGAGCAAGTCTATAGCTTGTGGAATCAGTTCAGTGTTGAGGTGAGTGAAGTTATCAGGGCTGGTTCAGGAGCCTGATGTTTGAGGGGTGATAACTGTTTCTGAACCTGGTCGTGTGGTAACCAAGGCTCCTGTGCCTCCTTCCTCATGACAGTAGCAAGAGCATGGTCTGGATGGGGGCGGGGTTGGTCCTTGATGATGGAACAAGTGTGGGTGAATTACCCAATCTATCCTCCCCAGTTGCTGCCAATGTAATTTCTCAATTCACAAACAAAATAGACATTGGCCTTAATATACAGAAGTTGGCTTTATCATCACATCAATTTTATACAAAGTTAACCACAGACTACAATCTCTATATCATTAAGGATATACAAACTGATACATTTCCTGCAATTTGATGCACATAGGAACTGCATTAATCCAGAAAATGAAATGGAATCTTGATTTGAGAGGACTGTTCATCGGATCACAATATGAAACTAATTAAATTTATTATTGGAATTTTCAATATCTGTTTTCCCTCTTAAAATGAGCTGTTTCACTTGGTACAGGTGACTGCAGTGTTATTTTGGTTTTTATCCTGTGTGGATGTGCAAAATTGACCCTATCCCCTTCTTTTTGTGCATGGAGCATTTCACAGACAAACACTTTAGGACACTTAAATTTAGCCTCAGCCTCGACTAACAGTGAACTTACTAAAAAAAAACTCACAAGTTTCTCATTCGCTGCTGTACGTTAACTGTTGATTAATACCATTATATTAGCATTTACAATGATTGTTTTAAAATAGATGGTTAATCTTTGTTCACTAGAATTGATGAAAACTGGGACAGAAAATAATTGTTGTGAAGTACCAAACTATATTAACTTTTTTTGGTGTTTGGTTTAGATTTCCACTTGATGGGAAACAGCTCCAACGTATGAAAATGGAAACTGCTTTGCACAACAATCGTAATTATCTTTTTCAAAATGCAAAGACATATTTTGATTTAACTGCAGACAAAAATGGACTTTGGATAATCTATGCTTCTAGTAATGATGAAAACATCATTGTTGGCCAAATTGAAATTAGTGAAAAATCATTTGAGATTGTTCATACTATTAACACCACTTATCCCAAATCAAAGGCTGGGAATGCATTCATTGCACGTGGGATCCTCTACCTCACTGATACCAAGGACTCCAAAATAGCTTTTGCATATGATTTGTTGAAAGAGAAGCAAATTGATTTAAGTTTTGATTTAAGATCATCAAATGAAATGCTTACAATGATATCCTATGACCCACATGATCATCATTTACATACATGGGAAAATGGCTGTTTAAAGAAATATGGTTTACAATTTTTACCAGATGAATAAATGCGGAGGACAGCAATATCTCATGAACGTGCAGCTGGTGCAGCTACTAATTTGCGATGCTCACAAGACAATCTTCTCTAATGCCATGTAGATAAAACTTTAATATTTTGACACTTGCAAAAATTATCTAATATTTTAAATATGTCATGCAACTTCTATGATGGATTGCTAAATGCTTTCTTTTCCACAAGATGTTAGAGGTTTACTTGGTATCAAACTGGTTCACATGTAACGTCAAAATAGATAGAGGTTACATTTCTACTGTAGTTTAAGTGCCACATTTGTCAAGGTAGCTGCCCCTTATCAGTGGCACCAGCATTGCAGACCATTACCCACCATGTAATACATCCTATGGAGATTGCCATCACTTACGTCAAATCTGCTATTTTAAAACAGTTTAGGGATCCTTCATTTCTAATTTGGAGAATTCAAAAAAAAAGTGACATGAATACAGACATTCTTGGATTGGTAGCTACAATAACTGAATATACATACTTTGTGTAGCTCAGTAATTTTTCCTCTATATTTATTCATCAGGTATTTCATTGCCGATGAGGTTAAGTCTGATTCTGAATATAAACAATCTAAATCTTAAAAAAAACTGTGCCCCAGTTTGAGTAAGTGGTTGCTGTGTAATTATTCTTGAACATTCTGCAAATATGTAAAAGGTACACGTATCTATGGCAATTATAATTAAATGTGCAGTACAACACAGCATTTAAATTTGAGACTTGCAATAATTTAGATATTGCACAATAATACAAATTGCCATTAGTTCTTAATATTGACCATTCAAGCAGAGTACTGAAAATGCATTATTTTAAGAATTTCAGCAATGTGGACATTGTTAAGTGTGCTTTTTACACCTTGTTAAAATGTTTTGTAATGCAACATTGTGGTAAATGCCGTTTATATTAGTGGCTAATAAAAAGTAAAGCAGAACAAATTTCAGTTAATATAATTTAACATTCCAGCTGCATGACGCTGTTCGGCGAGTAGTAATGCTTTTTAATTCTACATATTTTTCTTAAAACGATCTTTAAAATGGTAATTATGTTGATGTACAGTACTGTAGATATATACACACATTCTTAATTATGATAAATAATTACAATAAACTACAATCATTCCTTTAGGTTTTTTGTAACATGGGGAATGCAAGACTAAAATTTCAGTACTATAGATGTGCAGGATTGCTATTTCATACAACGCTTCCACGGTGTGCAGAACAGTTGGGCTATCTCTGTCTATCACTTCTCAAATCCAAGAAAGATCTTTGAACTGTTTTATTTTTTTTTAAAAAAAGAGTTGGGTTTTAATGAATTATAACAG
Source organism: Mobula hypostoma (assembly GCF_963921235.1). Taxonomy (NCBI): domain Eukaryota; kingdom Metazoa; phylum Chordata; class Chondrichthyes; order Myliobatiformes; family Myliobatidae; genus Mobula; species Mobula hypostoma. Next base: position 77,505,168 of record NC_086109.1, read on the forward strand.
GGTCCAACTACCAAGTGAAACTGATCTTAGTTTTGGTCAAGAACAGAGGGCCCGGAGCAGCCATGCTGTGACTTACAGCAAGTGCTTTGGTAATTATGCAGCTCTTGGTAATTATGATGTAACAGGAGAAACGTTAATGACAGATGGCTTTTGACTTTATATCTGAAAGTTGTGAATAGGAAGGAGATTAGCGCTGATAATCCCACAGTTGGGAAGTTTTTGTTTTTCTGTGCTTTCACTATTCACAGTACTTAAAAAAAATAAGGTGGGACAATGGTCACAACTTCATAAGTTACAATTCTGGTGCCATTTTTCAGAGATAATATATTAACCACAGATTCACAAATACTGGTTACTTTCTACTAATACAACAAAGATGATATACCAGACAGTTAGCTACACACATTAAAAATTTATTCAACTTACAAAGACTGGGACGCACAACTATTTTAGGTATAGTTCAAAGCGCTAGATGTAAAGTCCATATCTTGCTCAGTCCACAAAGAAATGCAATGAATTTGTTCCAGAATGCAGACAAAATATGAGAAGACACTGTGTCAAAATACTGTCTCATGGTCCTCAGTATTTACTTATCATGTTTAGCAAGATGTACATACAAGGAAACGAACATACAATAAATTAAAAAGTATATTACAGGCAAAATAGAAGACCTTACACAGCTCTTGATTGCATGTTACCTTAATTCACAGAATAAGTTAAATGTTCAGAATATTACGTAAAGTGTTGGGCCAATTAAGCCAGACATTCATCCAAGGAAATCCAATCTTTTACACATTATAGGATTCTTCCATTTTAAATACAAATGTTTTCATATCATAATTTATATTATAGTGCAATGTTCAGATTTAATGTATAAACTAACAATAACGCTAATTTAAAATGAACAAAAATACCATCTGGTTTCTTTGCTTTTCAAGTATAGATATATAATGCCATTAGACTACACTACACAATAATATGATGAATAGTTTGTAATAAGTACAACAGTCTCAGTAGATTTAAGTGTGCAATAAGGGCATTAAGTGAGTCATTCAATACATTTAACTTGAGTGTTTAAATTAAAAAGAAATCTCTAAACTGTCAAATTAACCTGTACATCCAAATGATGGTGGTCCCATTTTTGCATTGCATCCTATAGTTAAGACCATTAATCTGCTACTGCGTTAATATTGAAAATACTTTCAAAAGAGAAAATGATGAATTTAAATTCTAGAAATCAACTCACACCATCATCACATGTGGGATTTCCCAATTCATTATTACATAGTTTTCCTCAGTGCTGATGGATTTTAGCTATGGGCACATACTTTTAATGTCCATTCACTTACAATACACCAAAAGATTCTGCATTGTGTTCACAGTGCATTATCAACAACCTGCAACTGCATTGCTTTTAAAAGTAATAATACAGTACATGCATGTCTGTACTATGGGTTTATAATATGGATTCTTAAGCCTTTACATCACAAAGCCACACTATACTTCTTCAAATTACTTTCTTCATACATGTTTCAAGTCTTCCATGATCCAATGCTACTACAACTGTTCTGCAGAGAGCTGAAACTAGGATCTCTTTTCCATTCATAACAAAGCACGCTCTAATAGCTTGTGTATTCCCACACTATATGGGAGTTGCCCATGTTTTATAGTAGCCAAACAGAAGAAGCCCAGTAAACTACAAGTTGTCAAATATTCCACTTGGGATATTTAAATAATCTGGCAAAACTCGTGTCTTCAAAGTTCCATCTGCTCCACACGAAAAGATACGATTGTCTGGCCGGATTTCCAGCTGTACAATTCCTGCACCAATATTGCGAAAGATTGACTGTTTGGCATGTTCGTTAGTAAATGAATGAATTAATCCATGACTTGTTAACCTCCATACCTGAAAACGAATATGTAAATATCAGAGCATTAATAATATTCTGAAATTTATGTCAATTATTGTTACTTCAATATCTATTGAATATGTCCATTTAGTCAGTTTCCTTGATATTTAAAATTAGGCCAAAATATTACCTAAAATACTGTACACCAAGATTAGTAGTAGTAGTAGTCATACTTTTACTAGATTGCTGCTTAGACTAACAACACACATAAAAGTTGCTGGTGAACGCAGCAGACCAAGCAGCATCTGTAGGAAGGTGCAGTCGACGTTTCAGGCCGAGACCCTTCGTCAGGACTAACTGAAGGAAGAGTGAGTAAGGGATTTGAAAGTTGGAGGGGGAGGGGGAGATCCAAAATGATAGGAGAAGACAGGAGGGGGAGGGATGGAGCCAAGAGCTGGACAGGTGATAGGCAAAAGGGATACGAGAGGATCATGGGACAGGAGGTCCGGGAAGAAAGACAAGGGGGGGGGACCCAGAGGATGGGCAATGGGTATATTCAGAGGGACAGAGGGAGAAAAAGGAGAGTGAGAGAAAGAATGTGTGCATAAAAATAAGTAACAGATGGGGTACGAGGGGGGGTTGGGGCATTAGCGGAAGTTAGAGAAGTCAATGTTCATGCCATCAGGTTGGAGGCTACCCAGACGGAATATAAGGTGTTGTTCCTCCAACCTGAGTGTGGCTTCATCTTTACAGTAGAGGAGGCCGTGGATAGACATGTCAGAATGGGAATGGGATGTGGAATTAAAATGTATGGCCACTGGGAGATCCTGCTTTCTCTAACATACAGAGCGTAGATGTTCAGCAAAGTGGTCTCCCAGTCTGCGTCGGGTCTCGCCAATATATAAAAGGCCACATCGGGAGCACCGGACGCAGTATATCACCCCAGTCGACTCACAGGTGAAGTGTTGCCTCACCTGGAAGGACTGTTTGGGGCCCTGAATGGTGGTAAGGGAGGAAGTGTAAGGGCATGTGTAGCACTTGTTCCACTTACACGGATAAGTGCCAGGAGGGAGATCAGTGGGGAGGGATGGGGGGGAAGAATGGACAAGGGAGTTGCGTAGGGAGCGATCCCTGCGGAATGCGGGGGGGGGGAGGGAAAGATGTGCTTAGTGGTGGGATCCCGTTGGAGGTGGCGGAAGTTATGGAGAATAATATGTCGGACCCGGAGGCTGGTGGGGTGGTAGGTGAGGACCAGGGGAACCCTATTCCTAGTGGGGTGGCGGGAGGATGGAGTGAGAGCAGATGTGCGTGAAATGGGGAAGATGCGTTTAAGAGCAGAGTTGATAGTGGAGGAAGGGAAGCCCCTTTCTTTAAAAAAGGAAGACATCTCCCTCGTCCTAGAATGAAAAGCCTCATCCTGAGAGCAGATGCGGCGGAGACGGAGGAATTGCGAGAAGGGGATGGCGTTTTTGCAAGAGACAGGGTGAGAAGAGGAATAGTCCAGATAGCTGTGAGAGTCAGTAGGCTTATAGTAGACATCAGTGGATAAGCTGTCTCCAGAGACAGAAAGATCTAGAAAGGGGAGGGAAGTGTCGGAAATGGACCAAGTAAACTTGAGGGCAGGGTGAAAGTTGGAGGCAAAGTTAATAAAGTCAACGAGTTCTGCATGCGTGCAGGAAGCAGCGCCAATGCAGTCGTCGATGCAGCGAAGGAAAAGTGGGGGACAGATACCAGAATAGGCACGGAACATAGATTGTTCCACAAAGCCAACAAAAAGGCAGGCATAGCTAGGACCCATACGGGTGCCCATAGCTACACCTTTAGTTTGGAGGAAGTGGGAGGAGCCAAAGGAGAAATTATTAGGAATAAGTGTGTTGCTTGAATTTCTAGCATCTGCAGAATTCCTGTTGTTTGCTGCTTAGTCTGATTTTTTTTTTAAAGTTTAGTCAAAGTGTTTTCTAAAACTTCATTATATTTCTACAGAAGTGCCATGCACCAATAGCAAACGAGCCTTTCTCTGTTGAGGGGCATTAGGTGTGCTAACAGTGACATCTCAGGAGATGGACAGAGACTGAAGCAAAATAAACAGTGAAATGGAACAGAGTGCTAATTAAAGTGCAAGGGACATGGTCAGTTATCAACCTCACTGCTCTGGATAAAAAAAATAATTGGGAGCAGGCAGAATTTGAGAAAGGAAATTGGTAAAGGCATCAGCATCAAAGAACAAGTTTCACTGCAGGGCCTCAAGGAGAGTGCCATTAGCAGCCAACTTCAGGATGTCCTAATTTTATTTTCTTTCATAATCATTTTGTAGCTACACAGGACCTTTAACCAAAACAAAACTTCATCCCGGAACAGTCTCAGATCTAAACTATTAATTGTGTCTTAAAACACGAGTGGTGTACATTCCTTTGTACTGTCAATATCTATTCTCAAGTCCTTGGCAATAAATGAAAGCTAAACAAAATTTGAGGTGCAAATCAAGAACACAAGCTTGCTAGTTTTCAAACATGATTTAAAAAAAAACTCCTGGATAGGTACATGGAGCTCAGAAAAATAGAGGGCTATGGGTAACCCTAAGTAATTTCTAAGGTAAGGACATGTTTGGCACAGCTTTGTGGGCTTAAGGGCCTGTATTGTGCTGTAGGTTTTCTATGTTTCTATAATTAATTGGCACCTTTAAAATAACTTGTTAGTACAGTATAGTTATTAAGTATATGAATATATTAAAATGAACTAAGTATAGGATGTTAAATTATTATGACACAATGTGAACAATATGCAAGAGCCTTCTATTTTTCTAATTTTGTAGCTACAACATTGAAATTACAGGCAGCTGTAATAAATAAAAAGGCAGTGACAGCAGAGGAAAATCCAGAGGCTGAAATTCTAGTAGTAATGCTCAGAATACATGCTTTCCTTTGCTGACATCATCTAATACATGAGTAAATTTGGACTTATTTATTAATGGAGTGTTCATTCGTTCATTATGTGCCATGCCATATGATGTGGGCAACCACGATCTTTTGACCAAGATTGTTCTTTGTTTGCCATTGATTTCTTCTGGGCAGTGCCTTTACAAAAGGGGTGACCCCAACCCTTATCAGTACTCTTCAGAGATTGTCTGCCTGGGGTCAGTGGCTGCATAACTGGGACTTGTGATATGCACCAGCTGCTTGCATGGCTTCACGTGACCCTGATTGGGAAGCCCAAGCAGATGCTATGCCTTGCCCAAGGGTGACTGAAGGCTAGTGGAAAGAAATAGCGCCTTACACCTCCTTTGGTAGATACATTTCTCTACCCTGCTAACCGTGTAGTGGGCCATATCAGTTGATTGCTTTATTATATTCAAAATCCAGATCAAAACTTAAAATCTCCCTGATGGTGGATTTCAGTAAGTACTTTATACTTTGTCGCCAAACAATTGACAAGTAACGCATTTAATTAGGGATTGAAGCAAAGGTCTTTGTCAAGACAGCCTTTAATGGAAGTTTCTGCAGAAAGAGCCTTACCTTCATATTCCCCTCTGCTGATCCTGTAATGAAATAATCTTCTGAGAAGTCCAAAGCAAGTGCCTTAATAGCAGAATCATGTGCCTGAAATGTGTGTAACAACTGTCTCTGCCTTATGTCAAAAATGCAGACAAAGCCCTTCCTGCCCCCAGAGATAAGAAGTTGCTGCTTTGGTGCATACTGAAGCACTGTGGCACCATTTTCATGGCAGACAAAGCCTAAGAGGAATTGAAGGAAAATATTGAAAAAAAACTTTAGTCTTCAGAATTATGGTTAACATACTAAGTTACTCATGTATGAATATACAAGAACTATATTAAGTTTTATTTTGATAACATTGTGCTGACTTCCTACCTATTAATATACAGATTGTCAATCTAGTTCACCATATAAAAATACAGGACCAAGTGAATGAACTTCGTGCAATATTTTTATACATTTATAGTGCATGCTCCTTGTGCATCTGCAGAAATCTGTGTCCCTTTGATGCACATAAAACTGGTCAATAGGTGCTGCATTACCACATTTGGGAACAGAAATGCCAAGCGCCTTCTGAGAACCTAAAAAGGCTTTGTAACTCACCAATAATTACAAACACTAAAAAAAACAAGGGACAGGCCCAAAGTGAATGCAAGGGAAGCCCATGCCTGCAGTATATCTGCAGACAAGTGATGGTTCAGTAATGACTCCAAGGGTAGATCTGCCAAAGTACTATTCCTTTCATTACAGCAGCACATGTATGCTCAGTGGTAGTTGATGTGGCAGTCCCTTTCAATAGCTGATGTCATTATTAAGTATGTGTTGCGTCAGGTAATACACAACAGTACAACACAAGAACAGGCCCCTTAGTCCATCATGTCTGTACCGACTACGATGCCAATCTAACTAATCCTACCTGTCTGTGCATGGTCTGTTTCCCTCAATCCTCTGTCTGCCCAAATGCCTCTCAAATGTTGCAACAGTTTCTGTTTTGTATATCTCCTTGAGACTTTCCACCTCTCACCTTAAACCTATGCTTTCTATTATTTGACATTTCCATGCTGGAAATAAAAAGATTCTGACCATCTATCCTATTTATACTTCTTATAGCTTTACAAACTTCCATCATGTCATCCCTCAGCCTCTGATGGTCCACAGAAAATAATCCAACCTCTCCTTGTAACCAATACACTCCAATCCAGACAACATCTAGGTTCTCCAAAGCCTTTACATCACAAAATAAATGCTAACATCGCATTTGCCTTCCTCACCACAGACCCAACCTGCAAATTAACCTTTAGGGAATCCTGCACAAGGACACCCAAATCCCTTTACACCTCAGACTTTTGAATTTTCTCTCCATTTAGAAAATATTCTATGCTTTTATTTCTTCTACCAAATGCATGCCCATACACTTTCTGACACCGTATTCAATTTGCCACTTCTTGGCATATTCTCTTGATCTGTCCAAGTCTGTAGCCTTCCTACTTCCTCAAAACTACCTGCTCCTCTACCTATTTTCCTATCATCCGCAAACATGGCCACTAATTCATCAATTCTGCTATCTAAATCACTGACGTATAACATAAAAAGCAGTCCCAACACAGACCCCTGTGGAACACCACTAGTTTCTGGCAGCTAACCAGAAAAGGTTCTGTTTTTTCCCCACTCTTTGTCTCCTGCCAATCAGGCATTGCTTCATCCATGTTGGTATCTTTCCTGTAATAACCTGGGCTCTTGTTAAGCAGACTCATGCGTGGCAAAGGCCTCTTGAAAAATCCAAGTACACAACATCCACCAATGTTCCTTTATTTATCCTGCTTGTTATTTCTTCAAAAAAATTCCAACAGGCAAGATTTTCCTTTAAGCAAACCATGCTGACTTGTATCATGTGTCTCCAAGTACCCCGAAACCACATCCTTAACAATCAACTCCAACATCTTCCCAACCATCATCCAGCCTGTTTTCAACGCTCAGGGTATGTGAATATTATCACAGGTTTCCCTTCATTGTAACCATCGTATACTATGTACATCAGAATTATACATTGTGATTTCTGTGTCATAGTATACTAAAACAGAGTAAAGTTCAGTTTCTTCTAATAAACTTACAACATAACTATAGCAGATTTCTATGAAATTAATTCTATAAAAAGTGTTCTTATAGAATTAATTTTTAAAATCACCAACAAGCATTATAAAGGTTACAAACAATGATCGTACCATGCACAAGGCTGTTATGTGGCGAAATTAGTGTATCCCAAAGGCAAACATTTCTGTAAAGAGAAATAGAAATATCACTTAATAACTTTTCTAACATTCATTTTATGTTAATATTCAGCAGTTCTATCCTTGTGGAAAATACGGATGTTGGCGATTAATATACCCAAATAAAGGGTATACTGTTTCCATTCTTGGTCTCTCCTACTAACTGTACCAAGCTGTAAGATTTGTTTGTGAAATTTATGCCAGTATAGTTGCTGAAGGTCCCTCATTTCACAACACCCTTTTGTTGTGTCTTATAGAATAAGAGGGGGCAGAAAATGCTCATCTCATACACTCTGCAGAAGATCTTTCTTCACAAGGCACCATGAAGGATTCAATAAAGAGTAAATACATTTAGATCAGAGGTGAATTGCAGTTGTGCTCTTAAAGAATAGTTTTACGATTTGCAACATTTGGTTAAGGGACAAATAAATAATATTGATTATATAAACAAAATATGCCAACACTTAAACTGAGGAGGAAAAGCATTCTAGAGAAACTTTAGAAAATGACCTCTTACTACTGCTTAGAAAACTCACTCTTATTATTGTAATAGAGTTCATTGTACCTGTTGTCATTGGACTGGCCTGCAGTGGTTATGAGGCTCGAAGAAGTAACGAATGCAAAGTCACCAGCAGCTTTACTATGGCACTGCCAGCTCTGCAATTAAACAAAAAGCATTATAATATCACAAGATTCAAAATGTTTTTGTTCTTGATTACTCATAATTTCTTATGTACAAATTATACATACTTAATAATTAATAAAATTTCTTAAATACGACATTTACTATTTGACTGAAAAAAGACTACTCTATAATTCCCCTGAAGGGATTAAGAAATACCAAACCCATCTTTAGCAAGCCTATAATACCCAACAGGAAATTATTTATTCAACAAACAAAACAGGTGAATATTCTAACAAGTCTCAAATTCACTTTTGCAACTTACAAGGTAAGGTTTGGGATTAGATCCAGTTTGGTTGACTTGCCAAAGGCTGAGAAACCCTTCACCATCTGCCACCCCCAACTGCAGATATAAAAAGACACACATTCATTAAAAAAACATTTTAGTCAAACTTTTACAAGAGTGTTTTTAGAGTAAAGAATAATGGGGCAAATCTTTCACTGCCAGCTTGTCCTTAGGCTACAGTTTGCTTGGTCTTGGATGTGGTCTTCCATTGGGAGCCTGGGTTTCACCACATCAGTGTGGTGCAGACAGCTACAGATTACCTCAATGCCAGCAGTAGCCTGCAATCACACAGTAGTTGAGAGAAAAGGTGAAACTCAATTCTCAGGCTCACCAGCTGTCAACGCTGTCCTGTCACTGAACTTTCAAGTACACCTTTACATCTAATAAACATTCAAATCCACTCATGGCCTCTTTGAAAATTAGTATCATTAACTTGTTTTTACAAGTTAAAGATCAACAAATAATTAAAATAGATAATGAGTTTATAATTAACCAAATTTAAAAATCTACTTCTTCGCAGCCAATTCTTCTCACTCATTTTAAAGAAACTACTGCAAGTACACTATATAATATGTCGGCTTTATGGACATAGTGTACATTTCGAGTCTCAGAATTGGGCAATTTACAGAGATCTGTGCTGCCTCACAGGATTATGAGAAACTGGCATTTGTCTGAGTGGAAGATTCTGCTGTTCGTTTAAGCACATGCCTGGGGTGGATTTTGGGACTTTGCTGTAACATGGGCAAGTCCTGGTGTAAGCAATGGTGCTGAGATGGAAGATCTGCACCACTGAGTAGAATATGGAACAATGAAATAAATTAAAATGCACACTATTGTTTCAACGTATAGAAACACTTCATCTAATAGGCTAGCCAAAATAACACGTTATTCAGAGTTTGTTGTGGAAGCATAATAGTTTTATATTTCAAGCAGCCCCTTTCCAACTAACGTTGGAAATTGCAACTAATGTGGTATTAATGTGTTTACAAAAAAAACTGGTTACAATATTGAATTTCCTTACCTCTAATTTCAAGATTTACAGCTGGATTAGTATGCACTCCCAGGACACCAAATGAAATTCTGTTCATTAATTTAATTACATTAATAATCATCATCTGGTCCTCTATAAAGATTCACTCCTGCCAGCTGATTTTCCTACAATTGCTGCATCAAGATTTGTAATTAGGATATCAATCTTCTAAAATTTGAAATTTTCTCAAGGGCGGTTCAGTATCACATATTGCCTCTGAACCAAAAACTTCTGTACTATTCCAGGAATGAGGACACAATTTGGCCAAAATAAAAAAATCATCACTATTAAAATCAATAGCAGTTTATAAATGAGATGGTGAACAGAAGCACCACTTGTACCCTCTCAGGAAGGTATAAAAGACTTAAGTATTTTTGAGACATCTTATTTAAGGAAATTGACTGCTATTCATCTTTCCTTTTCCCAATGACTACTGAACTTTTGATATCCTAATATTTCAAATACAACGGATTCCAGTTAATTGGGCCATTGGTTAATTGGAACAGCTACTTATTTGGGACAACTCTTTAAAAAAACAAAACCAAAATTGAGCAGGTAGCCAAGATTCTCTTCATTATTTGGGACAGTATGCTGTTTAATTAGGGTAGACAACTGTTTCTGAACATTTTCTAACTACTGTCAGTCGCTTCCATGTCGTGTGGCCATTATATACTATACTGCTTAGAGCAAGATTTTTAAATAGCGTCACTTGCGTGTTGTGTTCAAATTACAGTGATTTTTGTTACTGATAATTGGCGAGTAATAAACAGGAAGGGAATTCAGAACTATTTTACTCACCGTAGTTTTAAGCATCCCAAAATGGCCAGGAGTGAAAATGAATCTATTGCACTACTTCAACAATTCGAAGGTACTGACAATCATCTTGAAGGTTGCAATTAAAATGAACATTTAGAGAATGCAGTTGTCGAAAGCACTATTTGAAGGCAATCCACTATCTGTACTTGGTGTATTATAGTAGTTTTGGTAGTATTCTGATTTATTCTGCATTTTATTTAAATGCATAATTTGTTACTCAGTTAAATGGTAGTTTGTCTTTTTTAATGCCTTTTTAAATATTTTCATGAAACTTCAGCTAGTTGGGGCAACTGCTTAATTGAGCCAAAGTGTACTGGTCCTGACGCGTTCCAATTAACCAAATCCACTATACTCAGAATTATACAAGACACAGACAAGCACTTTATACCTACTATAGGATTTTGAAATGCAAGTCAAATTCATGTCACATCATCCACTCAAATCTTTCTCCACAGTCGTCAGGGCATTATATAACTGGCAGCACAGTAGCACAGCAGTTAGTGCAGTGCTTTACAGCACCAGTGACTGCATTTCAGTTCCCACCAGTCTGTAAGAAGCTTCTACGTTCTCCCCCTTAACTGCATGAGTTTCCTCCCAGTGCTCCGATTTCCTCCTGCATTCCAAAGATGTATAGGTTACAATTCCTACGTTGTGGATGCTAAGCAGGTGCCAGAAGCACATCCCTGGACTGTGTTGGGCATTGAAGCAAACAACACGTTCCACTATATATTTTGATATACACGTAACAAATAAAGCCAAATGTTTGTTTCTTTCTTTCTAAACCTTTTTAAAAATTTAAATTTACTGTTTCTTTCTTTCTTTGTAAAGAAGCATACCTACAGAAACCGTCTAATACTTTTGCTAACATACTAGGTGAAAAATTCAACTTTGGTCACTAGCACCAAATGCATGAATATACTGGCTGTGATTGAGGCCCTCTGTTAGTTGGTGTCAACCATGGATACTGTGTCCCAGCCATCTACGTGATACGCAAGCCAGAGCAGTATGATATGCAGATCAAGCTGTTGTTCATGTAGCAGGTTTTCCCTCTCCACACAGCTGATGAATCTACAGGAACAGCAGAGACTGATACAGTTTGGCACCAATGGCATTGCAGAAGTTACCACTCAGCGATGAACTCAATGTAGGACTGTCTTAGGGACTCCAGCTCTGGACTCTCTCCCCCCTCCCCCCGGGGTTTGCTCCCAAAGCCTTCCCCATGAGTGGGTATAGCCATAAGGCAGCAGACGTTTGAGATCAGAGTTTTCCTTCTCCTAGATGAGCTGCCAACCACGGCTGTTGAATCCCATCTATCCGAAGCAACTGGTTTTAAGGCGCCAGTAACCCGCATTTTGCCCCTTTTCCTGTCAGTGGAAACTGTTCCCTGTTCCACCAGGCTTAGTAGCTAAGCCACATAAGGCGGCCAGGAGCTGGACATGGTTGGCAGAGGCCATTTGAGATGTACCCCTTTAGGCAGTAGGAGTTTATTCCTACTACCACACCTGACTATAACCACCTTAAGCTGCCTCTAATGTTAGTTTATTAGCTCTTCCACCACAATAATTATGAAACATACAGTTTGAAAAGCAACTCATTACGTTTGGATAAAATGTAAAAGTAATAAATATTCTACACTTGCATTCTAGTAACTGGGGAAACCTTCTTCACAATTAAATTGGGTGGAATGGTTGAGAAAATGCCATTATTTCTGGAAAGACAACTCCTTAGTGCTTTATATTATAATCCAAAATAAATGTTAGGATGGTTACATTAAATACTGACCTTATTGCCTTGGGTATTAAAATAAAGTCGGGTAACCCTGGCATTGCCAGCTTGCCGGAAACATATAACCTGCTGCGGCCGATTCCATTCAAACATTCGCACACTTCCATCTTGTGCACCTGTAAGATCTGAATGGTACAAATTGAAAGTTGTCATCAATTCAGAGTAATTCATTTAAATGCATGTGAAAAAATCCTTTCTGCTTATCGTAATTTATTATTTGGTAAATTGGTTTTCTATTCATCTGTAATCAAAAAAAACTGCATCCCCTTAAGCCCTAAAAATGATGATTTGCTCTACATCTTGTTTCAGATTGAGTAATCATCAACATTTAATGAGATTACTGTTAAACAAAACAGTACAATACAGAATAGTATAGCACAGGTCTTTCAGCCCACAATGTTGCGCCAAACCTTTAGCCTACTCCACAATCAATCTAACTCTCCCCTCCTATACAGTTTATAAAACCCTCCATTTTTTTCATCCATGTTCCTATATAATACTCTCTTCAATGTCTCTAGTCAATGTGACTTTACCACCAGCCCCGGCATTATAGCCCAGGCACTTAGTACTCCATAAACAACCACCCTCTTTCATTGTCCCTAAATTTTCCTCCACTCAATTTAAAAGGATGTCCTCTGGTATTAGCCATCGCCACCCTGTGTTAAAGGTGCTGGCTGTCCATTCTAATACTGCCTCTTTTAAGCTAAAACACCTCCATCAGATCGCCTTTCACCCTCCTTCTCGCCATAGAAAAAAAGCCCTAGCTCATTCAATGTTTCCTCATAAGACACGTTCTCTAATCCAGGCAGCATCCTGGTAAGTGTCATCTGCACTCTCTCCAATGCTTCCACATCTTTTCTATAAAGAAGCCACCAGAACTGAACACAATACTCTGACACACAAAGTGTTGGAAGAACTCAATGGGTCAGATAGCATCTACGCAGAAGTGTGGTCAACATTTCAGGACTGGAAAAGATGGAGGCAGAAGCCAGAATGAGGGGGGAGTGGAGGGAGTACACACTGGCAGGTAACGAGTGAAAGCAGGTGAGAGAGTAGGTGAGTGAATGGAGGAGGGAGTGATAAAGTAAGAAGCTGGGAGGTCACTGTCCAAGTATGGTCTAACTAGAGCTGCAACATTACCATATGGCTCTTGAACTCAATCTCCTGACTAATGAAGGCCAATAACATATTGCAGCTTCTTTATCACCCCATCACCTTGTGCGGCAACACTGAGGGATCTATAGCACCAGCAGGCACAGGAGGAGCTTCTTCCCTGAGGCTGTGACCCCGCTGAACCTCACATCACAGCGATAAGCAGTACTGCACCCATATTGGACTGTCTCAGTACTTTTATATTTGTGTGCTGTAGTACTTACTTTTTACTTGCACTTATTTTGTAAATAATACTATTCTTTGCATTTCTGGTTAGATGCTAACTGCATTTCATTGGCTTTGTATCTGTACTCGGCACAATGACAATAAAGTTGAATCGAATCTAATCTAATCTTATCTATAGACTTGAACCCCAAGATCTGTCTATTCCTCTACACTGCTAAGAATCCTGCCATTAACCCTGTACTCTACCTTCAAATTTGATCTTCCAAAGTGTGTCAATTCACATTTTGCTGGAATGAACTCCATCTATGACTTCTCAGCCCAGTTGTTTGTATCCCATTGTAATCTACATCAACCTTCTACATTACCCACAATGTCACCAACCTTCGTGTTACCTGCAAACTTACTAACGCATCCTTCCATTTCCTCTCAAGAGTCATTTATAAAATTCACTAAGAGCAGGGGTCCCAGAACAGATTCCTGCAGAACACCACTAGTCATCTACCTCCAAAGTTAAATTTAAATTTATTCAATAATAAATTTATTATCGAAGTATATAAACATCACCATATACAACCCTAAGATTCATTTTCATACGAGCATTCACCGTAAATACAAAAAACACAATAGAATCAATGAAAGACCACATCCAACAGGGTGGATAAAATTCAATACGTAAAATGCAACAAACTGGAAATACAAGAAGAAAAAAGAAGAAAAAAAATAATAATATATAAATAAGCAATAAATATTGAGAACATGAGATGAAAAGTCCTTGACAGGGAGTCCACAGGTTGTGGGAACAGTTCAAGGATGCAGCGAGTGAAGTTATTCACTTTGATTCAAGAGCCTGATATTTGACAGACATAATGTTCCTGAACCTGGTGATTTCAGTACTGAGCTAATGTATACATTAGCCAGTTTCATACCCAAACCAATTAGTAATGACCAAGAGCACTGGAGGCTTTGGAATTCTCTACATCAGAGGTTGGTGGCAATAGAATCTTCGAATATTTTTGAAGTAGGTTTTGATAAGCACATGTGCAAAAGGTAACTCTGGGTAATAGGCAGAGTTGTGGTTATAAATAGGAGCTAAGTGCCCCCAAGGCCCTAATTAGTATGTTTGTGTATGAAACTGGCTAGTGAGTATGTGTGAGAGTGTCTATGGACAGTTTTACAGCTACAATGTCCTCACTGCTACCTAATTTATTACATCTATGCGATAAAATAGATCTTAAAAAACAGGATCTTCAAAATCAAAACTGCTGATTCTGGAAATCTGATACAAAAACAGGAAGTGCTGGAACCACTCATTGCACAAGGCAGCATACAGTATGTGGAATGAGAAAGAATTAACATTCATGGTCAAAGACCCTTCATTGCGTTTTTGACTTGTTCCACACATACGGCAGGAAAATCTTAACAGTATCTTCCGTTTTTAAGTTAAAAACAGGACGCTGCACACCTATTAGTTTTTATACTTTGCAAATGAGAGAGTGAGCATTTGCACAAATATGGGTAGATACAGAGAAGAGAAAGAAAGAGTGAAGAAAAAAAATGAATTGTGACGAGAAAATCCTCATGTTGCTCAGGAACATAATCTCAATCAACCAGACTTGCTTTCTTTGAGTAAAAGTTGGGTGGCTCATTAATTTTTACTTATTCATTAGGTCTTTGGGCAGATGGCAGGCAAGATATTCTGTTAGGTCTGAGGAACAGAACTCGTGTAATCTCATTTAAACACTCACAGTATCGGTGAGCTGGATGAGAAGTCATCCTCTTCACGTTATTCAAGTTTCTCTTTATGATCTACAATGATGAAAAATACATCAATAAATCAATAAATGCACATATTGTTTCAATGCAGTACATCAACTACAGCTGCTACTGCAGACAAATATCTTCGTATCAGCATTTCCAATTTACCACAATTTCTTGAAAATGGATTATTCCAATCTGTGAGTGCTGAACATAATTACAAACCCCATTTCCAGAAAAGTTGGGATATTTTCCAAAATGCAATAAAAACAAAAATCTGTGATATGTTAGTTCATGTGAACCTTTATTTAACTGACAAAAGTACAAAGAAAAGATTTTCAATAGTTTTACTGACCAACTTAATTGTATTTTGTAAATATACACAAATTTAGAATTTGATGGGTGCAACACACTCAACAAAAGTTGGGACAGGGTTAAAATAAGATTGAAAAGTGCACAGAATATTCAAGTAACACCGGTTTGGAAGACTCCTCATTATGCAGGCTAATTGGTAGCAGGTGAGGTATCATGACTGGATATAAAAGTAGCGTCCATCAAAGGCTCAGTCTTTGCAAGCAAGGTTGGGTCGTGGCTCACCCCTTTGTGCCAAACTTCGTGAGAGAATTTTTAGTCAGTTCAAAAGGAACATTTCTCAACGCAAGATTGCAGAGAATTTAGGTCTTTTAACATCTACAGTACATAATATTGTGAAAAGATTCAGAGAATTCAGAGACATCTCAGTGGGTAAAGGGCAAGGTTGGAAACCACTGTTGAATGCGCGTGATCTTCGAGCCCTCAGGCGGCACTGCCTAAGAAACTGTCATGCTACTGTAACAATTATAGCCACCTGGGCTCAGGGAGTACTTCGGAAAACCATTGTCACTCAACACAATCCGTCGCGGCATCCAGAAATGCAACTTGAAACTGTATTACGCAAGGAGGAAGCCATACATCAACTCTATGCAGAAACGCCGGCGAGTTCTCTGGGCCTGAGCTCATCTCAGATGGACTGAAAGACTGTGGAACCATGTGCTGTGGTCAGATGAGTCCACATTTCAGCTAGTTTTTGGAAAAAACGGGCGTCACGTTCTCCGTGCCAAAGATGAAAACGACCATCCAGATTGTTAGCAGCGAAAGGTGCAAAAGCCAGCATCTGTGATGGTATGGGGGTGCCCACAGCATGGGTGAGTTGCATGTATGTGAAGGTACCATTGACTCTGAGGCGTATATTAGGATCTTAGAGAGACATATGTTGCCATCAAGGCGACGTCTCTTCCCGGGACGTCCATGCTTATTTCAGCAGGACAATGCCAGATCACATTCTGCAGGGCTACAACAGCATGGCTTTGTAGACCGAGTGCGTGTGCTTGACTGGCCTGCTGCCAGTCCAGATCTATCTCCTATTGAAAATGTATGGCGCATCATGAAGAGGAGAATCAGACAACAGAGACCACGGACTGTTGAGCAGCTGAAGTCTTATACCAAGCAAGAATGGACAAAATTTCCAATTGCAAATCTACTACAATTAGTATCCTCAGTTTCAAAATGAATAAAAATTGTTATTAGAAGGAAAGGTGATGTAACACAATGGTAAACACGCCTCTGTCCCAATTGTTGAGTGTGTTGCAGCCATCAAATTCTAAATTTGTGTATATTTACAAAATATAATTAAGTTGGTCAGTAAAACTATTGAAAATCTTTTCTTTGTACTTTTGTTAGTTAAATAAAGGTTCACGTGAATTAACATATCACAGATTTTTGTCTTCATTGCATTTTGGAAAATATCCCAACTTTTCTGGAAATGGGGTTTTGTATAATTAACATCAAGATGTCAGGCCTTGATGGTGTACCTGGCAGTGTTCTGAAGGCCTGTGCCAGCCAACTGGCAATGGTGTTCAAGGATACCTTCAATCTCTCACTGCTGCAGTCAGAGGTTCCCAACTGCTTCAAAAGGGTGACAATCATTCCAGAGCCCAAGAAGAGCAGCGTGAACTGCTTCAACGACTATTGCCCAGTGGCACCCATACTGACTGTGATGATTTTTTTTTTTTTTTTTTAAAAAAGGTTGGTCCTGGCTAGAATCAACTCCTGCCCAAGCAGGGACCTGGATCCACTGCAATTTGCCCATCACCACAATAGATTTACAACAGATGCAATCTCATTGGCTCTCCTCTCGGTCTTGGATCACCTGGGACAAAAGAAACACCTACAACAGGCTTTGTGGAACAATCTATGTTCCGTGCCTATTCTGGTATCTGTCCCCCACTTTTCTTTCGCTACATCGACGACTGCATTGGCGCTGCTTCCTGCACGCATGCAGAGCTCGTTGACTTTATTAACTTTGCCTCCAACTTTCACCCTGCCCTCAAGTTTACCTGGTCCATTTCTGACACCCCCCTCCCCTTTCTAGATCTTTCTCTGTCTCTGGAGACAGCTTATCCACTGATGTCTACTATAAACCTACTGACTCTCACAGCTATCTGGACTATTCCTCTTCTCACCCTGTCTCTTGCAAAAACGCCATCCCCTTCTCGCAATTCCTCCGTCTCCGCCACATCTGCTCTCAGGATGAGGCTTTTCATTCTAGGACGAGGGAGATGTCTTCCTTTTTTAAAGAAAGGGGCTTTCCTTCCTCCACTATCAACTCTGCTCTTAAACGCATCTCCCCCATTTCACGTACATCTGCTCTCACTCCATCCTCCCGCCACCCCACTAGGAATAGGGTTCCCCTGGTCCTCACCTACCACCCCACAAGCCTCCAGGTCCAACATATTATTCTCCGTAACTTCCGCCACTTCCAACGGGATCCCACCACTAAGCACATCTTCCCCCCCCCCCCCTGCGTTCCGCAGGGATTGCTCCCTACGCGACTCCCTTGTCCACTCGTCCCCCCCATCCCTCCCCACTGATCTCCCTCCTGGCACTTACCCATGTAAGCGGAACAAGTGCTACACATGCCCTCACACTTCCTCCCTTACCACCATTCAGGGCCCCAAACAGTCCTTCCAGGTGAGGCAACACTTCACCTGTGAGTCGGCTGGGGTGATATACTGCGTCCGGTGCTCCCAATGTGGCCTTTTATATATTGGCGACACCCGACGCAGACTGGGAGACCACTTTGTTGAACACCTACACTCTGTCCGCCAGAGAAAGCAGGATCTCCCAGTGGCCACACATTTTAATTCCACATCCCATTCCCATTCTGACATGTCTATCCATGGCCTCCTCTACTGTAAAGATGAAGCCACACTCAAGTTGGAGGAACAACACCTTATATTCCGTCTGGGTAGCCTCCAACCTGATGGCATGAACATTGACTTCTCTAACTTCCGCTAATGCCCCACCTCTCCCTCGTACCCCATCTGTTACTTATTTTTATACACACATTCTTTCTCTCACTCTCCTTTTTCTCCCTCTGTCCCTCTGAATATACCCCTTGCCCATCCTTTGGGTCCCCACCCCACCTTGCCTTTCTTCCCGAACCTCCTGTCCCATGATCCTCTCGTATCCCTTTTGCCTATCACCAGTCCAGCTCTTGGCTCCATCCCTCCCGCTCCTGTCTTCTCCTATCATTTTGGATCTCCCTCTCCCCCTCCAACTTTCAAATCCCTTACTCACTCTTCCTTCAGTTAGTCCTGACGAAGGGTCTCGGCCTGAAACGTCGACTACACCTCTTCCCCGAGATGCTGCCTGGCCTGCTGCGTTCACCAGCAACTTTTATGTGTGTTACCTACAACAGGCTATTGTTTATTGACTACAGCTTAGCATTCAACACAATCATACCCTCAGTTCTAATCAACAAGGTCCAAAATCTGGGTCTCTGCAACTGGATCCTCGACTTCCTCACCGGGAGACTACTGTCAGTGTGGATCAGAAATAAAATATCTTCCTTGCTGACAATCAACACTGGCGCACCTCAGGTATGTGTGCTTAGCCCACTGCTCTACTCTCTCTACACCCATGATCGTGTGGCTCAGCACAGTTCAAATGCAATCTATAAATTTGCTGACTATCGTCGGCAGAATTTGAAGTGGTGATGAGGCGGTGTACAGGAGCCAGATAGATCAGCTGGTTGAGTAGTATTGCAGCAACAACATCGGACTCACTGTCAGTTAGACCAAGGAATAGATTGGGGACTTCAGGAAGGGGGAAGTTGAGGGAACACACATAGTCCTCATTGTGGAAATGGTGAGCAGTTTCAAGCCCTTGGGTGTCAACATCTTGGAGGATCTATCCTAGGCCTAACATATTGATTTAATTACAAAAGGAGGTACGACAACAGCTATATTTCATTATGAGTTATTGAACTGGTATGTCACCAAAGACACTTACAAATTTCTACAGATGTACCGTGGAGAGCATTCTAACTGGATACTTCACGGTCTGTTATGGAGGGGAAAAAGGTGCAGGAAGTTGGAAACTCAGCCAGCCCTCCATCATGGGCACTAGCCTCCCCAGCATTGACGACACCTTTAAAAGGAGATGTCTCAAAAAGATGGCAACCACCAAGAACCACCATCACCCAGGACATACCCTCTTCTCATTGCTACCATCAAGGAGGAGGTATAGGAGCTTAAAGACAAACATTCAACATTTCAGCTTCTTCCTCTCCATCATCAGATTTTTGAATGGACAGTGAACCGAAGAACACTACCTCCGTTTTTTCTTCCCCCTCCCCTCTCTTTTTGCACATTTTCCTTGCTTCATTTCATGACCTATGCCAGTGATTTTAAATGTGATGATGATACTGATTACTGAATCCTGTGGATAACACTGGCCCAAAAATCAAATCAGAGTCTTTCCTTGCATATGTAAGGTTCAGATATTCATTGGATGTAATATGAATTCTTGAGAGGCACTTGATTTCTCCTATACGACTTTGTGTATTTCACATTATGACCATATTTCATAAAAGACCATGTTCTATGCAATTAAGAAAACAAAAACAGTTTAAATGTAATTCATGCAACACACACAAAATGCTGGAGGAACTCAGCAAGCCAGGCAGCATCTATGGGAAAAAAAGATAAGTCAGAGAAAGAAGGTGGAGGGAGGGGAGGAAGTACAAGGTGGTAGGTGATAGGTGAAACTGGGGTGGTGGGGGAAGGAGAGGTGAAGTAAAGAACTGGGAAGTAGATTGATGGAAGAGATAAAGAGCTGGACAAGAAGGAATCTGACAGGAGAGGACAGGAGGCCATTGAAGAAGGAAAAGGGGAGGAGCACCAGAGACAGCTGATGGGCAGGCAAGGAGAAAAGGTGAGAGGGGGAAATGGCAATGGGGAAATGGTGAAGGGAGTCAATACCGGAAGTTTGAAAAATTGATGTTCATGCCATCAGATTGGAGGCTACCCAGATGGAATACAAAGTGTGGTCTCATCGTGGCAGTAGAGAAGGCCATAGATTAACATATCGGAATGGGAATGGGAAGTGGAATTAAAATGTGTGGCCACTGGAAGATCCTACTTCTTCTGGTGGATGGACCGTAGGTGCTTGGCGAAGCGGTGACCCAATCTACGTCGGGTCTCACCGATATACTGGAGGCCACGCTGGAAACACCAAATACAGTAGATGACCCAAACAGACTCACAGGTGAAGTATCACCTCACCTGGAAGGACTGTTTGGGGCCCTGAAGGGTAGTGAGGGAGGTGGTGTAGGGGTAGGTGTAGCACTTGTTCCACCTGCAAAGCTAAGTGCCAGGAGGGAGGTCTGTGGGGAGGGATGAATGGACAAGGGAGTCGTGTAGGGAGCGATCCCTGAGGAAAGCAGGGGAGGCAGGGGGAGAGTAAAAGACGTACCTGGCGGTGGGATCCTGTTGGAGATGGTGGAAGTTACAGAGAATTATGTGCTGGATGCGGAAGCCGGTGGGGTGGTAGGAGGAACCCTACCCCTGGTGGGGTGGCATAAGGATGGGATGAGGGCAGACATGTGCGAAATGGAAAAGATGTGGTTGAGGGCAATGTCGATAGTGAAGGAAGGGAAGCCGTTTTCTTAGAAGGAGGACATCTCCTTAGTTCTTTAAAGTAACTGGGTGGGAAGAGGTATTGTCCAGGTAGCTGTGAGAGTCAGTAGGTTTATAAAAGACATCGGTAGATAAGCAGTCTCCAGAGATGGGAGACAGCGAAATCAAGAAAGGGGTAGGGAGTTTTGGAAACAAACCAGGTAAGTTTGAGGGCAAAGTGAAAGTTGGAGGCAAAATTGATAAAGTCGACAAGTAAGTTTACAAATGAATGCTCAATAAACTCTCAAGTATTCTTGTGTGCTTTTAAAATCATGGAGTTCACTCTGCAAATGTTTAGAAGCAATTTATAGTTGCAGAGGAAAAGACAAAATACAAGAAGAAATTACAAGCATAGGATTAAAAGGGAAACAATGGGGTGGTATTCTGAAAGAAATATGTTATAAATATATTAGGCAAAAAGAGCAGTGTTAAATATATGGGTTACAAGAGAGGTCAGTGTGCAAGTAACAAATAAAAATTCAAGTTTACCTCCTCAAATATCCTTTACATTTGGAAACAGTTATGGAAGAGGCAAGTCCTAAACTGGTTATAGTCATAATGAGTAACCTTATAAAGAAAACTAACAATATTAGAAAGGTTATGTGGCTCTTGACATACCACGGTGGCTCCTGTGCTGGTTTGTCCACTTCCTAGCCAAGGCATCGAAGATGAACTAGAAAGCTGGCTGGATGCAAAATGAGTTGTACTTGTTTGGCTGCTGCTTCCCGCTGAGCGATGCTCAAGATCGTCAGAACTATAAGAGATAGTAATGATTTAGACATTATAATATTTTCTACTTTTAAGGGTGATGCTTATTTCAGAGGGGGAAACAGACAATCTACACCCAGAGCTTGAGAGAATAAAATTAGAATTTACATTGGCTGGAGTTGAGGGAGGAAAGACAAAGTGCCTCAAATAAAGCATAAACAAACGATATCTGGACTACTTCTGTGTTGTACATTCTATTATGATCAGTAATTTATTACAACTTTAGATAAATTGAAATGAAAATTTACATTAAGTGCAAAGGAATCAGGATATACATTATGCAGTGAATGGTAAAAGTCTGGAAAGTGTTGCGGAATGGAGACACTGAGGAATACAAGTACATAGCTCTCCGAAAACGATGACCTAAGTAACCAGGGTAGTAAAGGCAGCATATGGCAAGTCTTGCCTTCAGTTAGGGCAAAAGTTGGGATACCATGTTACAACTGTTAGTAAAACTGCACTTGGAATATTGTGCACAGTTCTGGTTGCTATACTATATGAAGGATGTGATTTAAGTTATAGAGGGTGCAGAATGACAGGATGCTGCCCAGACTGGAGGGCATGAGCTTCAAGGAGAAACTGGACAGGATGAGACTGTTTTCTCTGGAGTGAAGGAGGATGAAGGGTGACTTTATAGAGGTTTATAAAATCACGATAAATGATCATTCTCCAGGGTAGGGAAGTCCAAAATTAGAGGGCACAGGTGAGTGAATTGAGGGGACAATGCTTTCCACACAGAAGGCAGTGGGTATATGGGACAAGCTGCCAGGGGAAGTGGTAGTGGCAGGAACAATCATTAAGTGAGAAAATGGTCGGAGGAGGGTTATGAGGCGCTCCAGGGTTGTTTTGAGGTGACAGACTGGCAGGCACTCTGTGAGCCACATGGAGAGGATATTGATGGGTTCACAGAGTGCATCACTGATTACATCAACTTTTGTGTGGACAGCTATGTTCCGACAATAACTGTCCTTTGTTATTCAAACAACAAGCCATGGGTGACAAAGGACATTAAGGACATCCTGAACGCTAAAAAGAGGGCGTTTAGAGATGGAAAAAGGGAGGAGCTGAGGGCAATACAGAGGGACCTGAAAGCCAGGATCAGGGAGGCTAAAGACAGGTACAGGAGGAAGCTTGAGTGGAAACTCCAGCAGAACAACATGAGAGAGGTCTGGAGGGGGATGAGGACCATCACTGGGTTCCGGCAAACTTTAACAGATTTGACATTGTGGCCCTTGCCCATCCCCCACATGAGCCATCTGATGTCGGCCCCCAACCAACACATATTCCATTCTCCCCTCCTACCCCTCCTCACAGTTCCCCACCCTGCTCTCATGACTATACTCCTTCCCCACACAAAACCACCACGGTGGGCTTCACAGCTGAACAGGTGAGAAGACAGCTGAAACGTTTCAACCCAAACAAGGCTGCAGGACCGGAAGGTGTCAGTACCAGGGTGCTCAAAGCCTGTGCCCCTCAGCTACGTGGAGTACTTCGCCATGTATTCAACCTGAGCCTGAGGCTCCGGAGTGTTCCTGTACTGTGGAAGACGCCCTGCCTCGTCCCTCGTCGCCGTGCCCCAGCGGCCTCAGTGACTACAGACCGGTGGCATTGACCTCCCACTTCATGAAGACCCTGGACAGACTTATTCTGGAGCTGCTCCAGCCTATGGTCAGGCCACACTTAGATCCCTTCCAGTTCGCCTACCAGCCCCAACTAGGAGTTGAGGATGCCATCGTCTACCTGCTGAACCATGTCTACGCCCACCTGGACAAGCCAGTGAGCACTGTGAGGGTCATGGTTTTTTGACTTCTCCAGTACGTTCAACACCATCCGCCCTGCTCTTTTGGGGGAGAAGCTGACAGCGATGCAGGTGGATGCTTCCCTGGTATCATGGATTCTTGATTACCTGACTGGCAGACCACAGTACGTGTGCTTGCAACACTGTGTGTCCGACAGAGTGATCAGCAGCACTGGGGCTCCACAGGGGACTGTCTTGTCTCCCGTTCTCTTCACCATTTACACCTCGGACTTCAACTACTGCACAGAGTCTTGTCATCTTCAGAAGTTTTCAGATGACTCTGCCATAGTTGGATGCATCAGCAAGGGAGATGAGGCTGAGTTCAGGGCTACGCTAGGAAACTTTGTCACATGGTGTGAGCAGAATTATCTGCAGCTTAATGTGAAAAAGACTAAGGAACTGGTGATAGACCTGAGGAGAGCTAAGGTACCGGTGACCCGTTTCCATCCAGGGGGTCAGTGTGGACATGGTGGAGGATTACAAATACCTGAGGATACGAATTAACAATAAACTGGACTGGTCAAAGAACACTGAGGCTGTCTACAAGAAGGGTCAGAGCCGTCTCTATTTCCTGAGGAGACTGAGGTCCTTTAACATCTGCCAGACGATGCTGAGGATGTTCTACGAGCCTGTGGTGGCCAGTGCTACCATGTTTGCTGCTGTGTGCTGAGGCAGCAGGCTGAGGGTAACAGACACCAACAGAATCAACAAACTCATCTGTAAGGCCAGTGATGTTGTGGGGATGGAACTGGACTCTCTCTCGGTGGTTGTCTGAAAAGAGGATGCTGTCTAAGTTGCATGCCATCTTGGTCAATGTCTCCCATCCACTACACAATGTACTGGGTGGACACAGGAGTACATTCAGCCAGAGACTCATTCCTCCGAGATGCAGCACAGAGCGTCATAGGAAGTCGTTCCTGCCTGTGGCCATCAAACTTTACAATTCCTCCCTTGGAGGGTCAGACACCCTGAGCCGATAGGCTGGTCTTGGACTTATTTCATAATTTACTGGCATGATTTACATATTAATATTTAACTTATGGTTCTATTACTATTTATTATTTATGGTGCAACTGTAACAAAAACCAATTTCCCCCGGGATCAATAAAGCATGACTATGACTATAATGTTTAAAAAAACATTTGTACAGATATAGGGATAATAAAGGCAATACGGGCCTAATTAGGGCAAATGGGACAAATTCAGGAAGACACCTGAATGCAAGTCTGATTCACTGGTTCATTGCCGAGATAAATAGAGGGGGGGAGCTGTGTGGCCTCGGTTGTTGCGTGAACCAGGCCCTCATGCCGCAAGTTTGCCAGGGGAGGAGACATGAGGGTGTGGGAGAGAGCAGGGATCCAGCAGACGTGCAGGAGTCCTAGCTGGGTTGGGCGCTGGTCCCTCCCATTGGTGCTGCGCTCTAGTGTTCGCTCTGGATTGCGTTCGTTTGCAGCTGCACTAGTGCATCATAAGAACTGCTGCACTCCTGCTCTTGCAGAAACATGGTTCCAGGACAACATACCATGCACTATTAATCTACATGCCAAGACAATCAGGGATCTGGGCATTTTTTTGTGTGACTGTATGTTTTTTTTGTTATTGTAATTATATATGCTATATGTACCTTGTGCTGTGTATGACTGTTGGTAATGTGTTTTGCAACTTGGCCTCGGAGGAACACTATTTCGTTTGGCTGCATTCATGTGTATGGTTGACAATTAAACTTGAACGTGAAATTTAACACCTTGGTTGGCATAGACAAGTTGAGCCGAGGGGTCTGTTTCAATGCCATACGAATTCATGGCTATAAAAAACATTCTAAAACTTTAAGTTTAGAACCTTCTAGAATCTCTGTCTGAATCTTCACCAATCCATGTAAAAGGCTGAGCAGCTAGAATTGCAGATATATCAAGTTCTTGCACATCATGTGTTGAAGCCAGGACTATCTCATTGGAATTTGCCTTTTGAGGGAAGAGAAAAAGAAAACAAAATTCACACCAAGGAAACTAAACTAAGAGCTCAGAAGAAAATTTTCTCAATAAATTAAGTAGTAATGATATTTAGGCAGATAGGCAAATCAATATAGATATGAAAAATGCTATTAACCTGAAAGTTACTGAAAATATTGACCCAAGTATTAATGCAAAAGTAGAAGGACTGTAGAGTATCTACACCAGGAAAACCAGAAGTACATCTTCCCCAAACAACTTGTAATTATTTTCCTTCTGCAAGTTTCCCATCTGAAGTTGCATAATTGACAGGTTGATCCTTGGTCCGGTCGGACTTGCTGAATAGTGCAAAAGGTACTAAGTCAGGAGAAGAGCATGGTAGATGTACTGGAGGGAAGAGTGCACAAGCAGTGCTACAAAGTGACTTGCAACTTCAGTCACTTTGGGCTCATTCCACCTTGCCAGGATTCAAAGGCCTGGGAAGCCTGACCAACTGTGCTTTATAATAGAATTAGTGTTACATGTCTTTCCCTTTCCCTGCTTATCACCCATAGCACCAAGAGGCTGCTCAGGCTAGAATGAGTTTCTCTTTCAGATTTCTGATTTTAAAAAAACTCTCCTACCCAAGGCAACTTCAAAAGTGTTAAGGGCAACAGTGCCCCTTGAAGAAAGTGAACATGTGCAAAGAGAAACTGCAGTTTAATACTTCTGTGTCTAAATGTTTTTTTTAAACCAGGAATTAAAATCCTAAAAGTTTAAATGCCATTTTCCCAGAGGTTGAAGACTGAATGGTCTACAAACTACCTACACAAAAGAAGTTAAAAGGGCCATGGTGTTAAAGGAACAAAAGAAAACTAAAATAAAAGAATATCCAAGTCAGGAGTTCACAACCCTTTTAATACTATGGATCCTTACCATTAAAAATGAGGGATTCCTGGACCCCAGGTTGGGAACCCCTGACCTAAGTAATCAGTGTTTGAAAACATATGTGGGAATGCCACTGCAGAAAAGGGAACACAAGACAGATTGAAAGTATAAAAAGAAATACAATAGTTCTGTTGAAAACAAAGTCCTACAAAAATAAATGCGTTATGCCAAAAGCAGGATATTGCCTCTTTTGGAAAACAAGTCCTGAAAAAGAATCTAAAATCAACTAGTTTTTAACTTCCTCAGACAGACAGCACATCTAACTGAAACAATGGATGTTAAAATGTTCATCATTTATATCTATTACCACAAAACTGATACCACCTCCTTGGGTGATCCAAGGGAAGAGGATGTATTCTAGCATTTTGAGGATGATAGATGCATTTTCTATTTTTTTAAAATTATGAAGCAGCCACTGCATACCAACTATCACATAGGATGGACAGAGGGAAGTTCTGGTCAAAGGTCAAGTCCTTAAATAAATGGAGATCAATGTGTGGACTAATGTAAACAAATGTGTGGACTACCAAGTCACATGCTCTAGCCCATAACTCTTTCATACACTTACCTCACTATCCCATTCTAGTCTCCTCCCTTGTCCAGATGCCCTTCCATGAATTTCCCATCCTTTCCCTAAAAGCCTCCCTCATCCACAAATCCCTTCCTGCAAGACTAATGCCAGTACTCATTTCAAGAATTTATTGCAGCTCAGATGTATATAAAAGGAGCTAAGTGATACCAGAATTAGATTAGATGCTCAGCACAAGTAGTTCGCAATAGCTAAACGATCTCATAACACATACCACAGATTAAATGCCTGCAATCCTGACACCCTAAGTATTGCCAAACTCGGAGGCTATGCTCAAATATACTGCATTTTGTTAACTGGAGAGACAAAACACACATTATCAAAAGCCAACACTACCGCCTTATTATCTTTCAACTTCCTTTCTCATTGACTTCTGTACCTTTTGCTTCCATGTCATAATTATGCTTGAGAATGGTGGAGCAGCCTTAAGATGTTTTCAAGACAATTTTTCACCTGGTTGTTTCAGCAACTTAGCTAATCTTACCAAACAGTTAAAAGGCACTTGGAAGATTCAAATCCAGTACACATATGTGAGCACATCATGTAATATGTGCAATATAAAAATATTTGGGTACCTGTCATAACCTAGAACCAATGGCTTCCACAGGAAGATGTGGATGTCATTTAGACATGGCCATGCGAAGAGGAAGGAAAACATAGAAAAACATCCAAGTGTAAAGGTTATATCATTTGTTTGTAAAGTTTTATGTTTTTGGAGATAGAGAAAATTATAAAACACTCTGTTTTCTTACCTTATTAATTGCAAATGCCATGATGGCATCAGAATCTTTATGAATAATCTTTGATTTTCCACCAGGGTATCCCATATCTGCTTCAACCTAAAGACAAATACTCCATATAATAGTGTCAGATCAAGATATCAACGATATTAATGCACAAATCCTGTACCAATGATGTTGCTTGCCTTTTTAAATTTGGAAATAAAATATTCAGCAATAAGTTAAAAGAATCACCAGCCTTGCCAACTGTTTAATGGTTTTAGCGAAGCAGCAACTAGCTGTGCATAGATCCATGTAACCCTTTTGAAATCACATAGAATGAATAACATGTTTGCATTGCATTTTCCACCGTCACAATGAGATAGAGCTTTGCATGTGCACAATAGTTTACTCCACAACCATTAAACAAGATGTTGAAGCTAGCGCAATTACAACAGCTGCTAAGTGCAAAGGGGGTGGGAAAGGAATACTACCTTGTTGCTTCCACGATGTTCCCTGATGTAGTTTTGTTTGACTTGCTCCACATGGTCTTCTACTGACTACACAACACAGCACACAGTCACAGCACAATACACATGCACAGAAATAAAAAAAATGAAAATGAATAAAATGTTCTTACTGAATTAAAAAAAAATGAAAACCTGGTAGTATTGCATCACCAACGGCAGCAATAGTGTATTGACATTACTGATTGGTGACTTGACATTTCACAAAAACGGCTAATCAATCTTTTAAATTTGCCATTAGATGAAATTTGCAAAGCTTTAAATGAATACAAATTTTAAAAGTAAAATGCAATCAACAGTCTGCATACACTGAAGTTATGAAAAGAAATTTCATGAAGAACTTTATGACCAAAAAACATTATAGTTTTTCAACCTTTTTATAGGAGATAGCAGTTTGCAAATAAGATGAATGAGAGAGATTGAGAATTATTTGAGGTCTCTGTAAAAATTAAAATTGTAACCAGATTTGGGTACAATAGAATTTTCTTTTATTTCTGAAGAGATTTCTTACAGACTTTAGATATAAAGAAGCCTAAATGAACAATACTGCCAGGACAATAAAACAAGAAAGCAAGCAATACACTGATGATGTGCCTAACTTATTTAAGGGTTGGAAAATCACTCCAACTTAATGTGCATTTCCTTTCACTAATAATAAACCAAACAGAAAACTAACTTTAGCAAAAAAATATTACTGACTTGGTTTCTTGCCAATGCTTTTTTTTTATATAAAAATGGAAAATGATAATTCTGATGGCACAAGATATTAACTTTGCATTTGTTTCAACAACTATGGTTACCCAATAATAATTTTAATTTCTGGCACACTCAACCCTAGTTTGTCCATGTTACTTTTCTTTCCTAATGGCAGAACTCTACTAACACTAACATTTCTCTGGTGCCTCATTCACTCTTAATACATAACTCTTTAGACACACACATAAAATGTTGGAGGAACTCAGCCTGTCAGACAGCATCTATGGAAAAAAAATAAACAGCTGACATTTCAGGCCAAGATCCTTCACCAGTGCTGATGAAGGATCTCGGCCCGAAATGTCAACTGTTTACCCTTTTCCACAGATGCTGCCTGCTCTGCTAAGTTCCTCCAACATTTTGTGTGTGTGTGTTGCTTTGGATTTCCACATCTGCAAGATTTTCTCCTGTTTGAGATGTTACTGGCAGAACTGTGGCCATGAAGGAACAGAAATGCACAATTTCTGTTCCCATCAAATATAATCACACATATTCAACTCTTTAAGGTTTAAAGGAATATTTATAATTGGATGAAATAGATAACAATTTTTCTTTTGAAGACAGAAGGGACTGCAATTGCTGGAACCTGCAGCAACAATCTGCTGGCAGAACTTTGCAGTACGAGCAGCATCTATGGGGATAAAGGAATTGTCCATATTTTGGGCTGAAACCCTGCAATGCGAATTTTCCTATGCCTCCATTTGAGAGTGGAGCCCATTTTCAAGTGCTTCCAATACTGGTATAGCTAAAATTTGTAACCATAACATTGATCAAGGATAACAATTGATCTTAGTAAGGGTCTGCTTCACAGCATAGAGCACAATTACCCAACTCCTACTACAGGTTGTTTTTCAGTAATGAAGTCACACTGCTCAATTCTTTTTACTTAAAAGGGATTACTAACATTTAATTTAGGGCTAGTAGCAGATACCATTATGAATGCAGAATTGCTAGGTTTAAGTAAATATATGATGATAAAAAAGGAGTATATTTGCACAACTTACCCGCCCCCCCCAACACACATATTAACAATGCAGTTTCCAAGCTTTTATGATTTTCAAGTGTAAATTACCTACATCCTGACTATATCATCAGGAAGAAATCCACGGACTTTTACTAAATACACATGGAAGTTTCTGAGGTTGAACACTGCCAGGAGCCTCAAAATTTTGTTGGAAACTTCAAGAAGCATTGAGTCCCACAAACTAAACAAAAAATTCCTGGGTTGCTCAAATGCGTCAAATGCTTTACTACAATTATGAAGAATAAAAACTGCATTAGAATATTCATATTCTGTCTAGGTAGCCTTCAACCTGGTGGAATGAACATCAATTTCTCCTTCAGGTATTATTTTTCACTTCACCCTTCCCTCTTCTCTTATTCCCCACTCTGATCTCCTATCTCTTTTCCTCACCTACCAATTACCACCTCCTCCTTCCCTTTCTCCCATGGTCCACTCTCCTCTATCAGATTCCTTCTTCTCTAGCCTTTTACCTTTCCCATCCACTTGGCTTCACCTATCACCTTCTAGCTAGTCCTCCTTCCCCTCCTCCCACCTTTTTATTCTGGTATTTTTCCTCTTCCTTTCCAATCCTGAAGAAGGGTCTCGACCCAAAATATCAATTATTTATTCATCTCCATAGATGCTGACTGACTTACTGAGTTCCTCCAGCATTTTGTGTTTGTTGCTCTGTATTTCCAGCATCTGCAGAATCTCTCATTTTAGAGTACTAATTATATCCTTGGGGTCCAACATTTCATTAGAAATGATATTTTGCTTGCCTACAATGAATTTGATCATGTTGCCAAAATATCCAATAACTACAATGGTACGAAGTGGGAGTAGGTCAAAACAAGTTGGGAAATGTTTGTCCTTCATTTTAACTAATCATCCCATAAGAGGAAGAATATACAAATATAACTATAACTAAGCTGACTTTTATAACTGAATTGTTATAAGCTGGCACATCATCATAAGCATCCTATAGTTTATATTATGCCAAATCTGTGATTGGTCCTTAAACCTACAATACTACTTACAGCTACAAAGTTTAAGGCAACAACTTTTAGCCTTATGCCCACTTACCTCACTTTGCTTTCTTTTCTTTGTGAATATAAATCTTATAAATGTGTCTTGCAGAACTTCTTGTTTGACCAGGAAGTACCACAGCCTTTTAACAGGGAATGTAGAATAATGCCTTGACCTGAAGTAAAATAAATAGTTAGCAACTTCTGTCCACATAAGCTTAACTATAAAATTATAGGTCTATTATTTTTACCAGGCCACCAGTAATGTTAAGCTTAACTGGAACTTCACAGTAACAGATGAAGCACCAAGTACTTCATTAAACAGATTTTCAGACAACAGCAATACTTCAGACTGACTGTAACATTGAAATAGCGACTGTTTGTCTCCCATCTCGCTGCAGAAAGAATGATATTTGTCTCTCCCTCGTTAATGAGGGAGAACCTGAGGGATGTTGAAATGTTGGAATGAATAGCTATTTGTTGACGTCTCTTTTTGAGGGCTTCGCTGTTACTTGCATGATGGGTGATGGGAATGCTAGAATAAGTGGGGGGGGTGGGAGGGAAAGGTGATGCTGCTTGCGCGTTGGGAGCTTTAGGGTTCTAACGTTTTTTTCTGTCATTCAAATGGGTTTCTTTTCCTTCTGTTTCGAGGATGTCTGCCGAAAGTGAAATTTCAGGTTGTATATTGTGTGTGTGTGTATATATAATATTCTCTGATATTAAATGGAACCATTGAACATCACCACTAACACCAAAGTTAAACTTCAAACAACCAAAGGCTAGCAGTCCCCTAGGTTCAGGAGTGCATAAAACTGAGGATGTGGAGACATTTAGTAATCATTATAGCACTGACATCTTTATATGCGTGCACAGCTCTCTGGTGAAAATGATATCGTATCCGTTAAATAGGGGCCGTGAACAATTCTGATTTGATGGAGAATGGATGTAAAAGCTCACAGGAACATCTGGAGAAATTTCTGAAATGCCCCTTCACTGCTGTCGTTACTGTGTGGTCGTGAATCTTTCAGAGGGTAGGCCTCAAAATCCCTGGCCTTGCCTGCTTTTGGCGACCGAGAAGGAGGTCAAATTGTTCGGACAGAGATGGCGTGCAGTACTCGGTGCCGGAGAGCTGATCAGAGCTCCAAGTTTTCGGATGACTCAGAGTCGGATTGTGGTCGTCATGGCAGGGACAGTTTTTCTTCCCTCTCCCGTCTGCATGAGATGTGGGACATTTGAGAAACATTGAACTTTACTGTGCTCACGGACTTCTTCATCAAGTTATGGTATTGTTACACTGCTTGTGACTATATGTTATAATTATGTAGTTTTGTCAGTTTTTTCAGTCTTGGTTTGTCCTGTGTTTTGTGATATCACACCGGAGGAAATAACGTAAACGCGAGGAATTCTGCAGATGCTGGAAGTTCAAGCAACACACATCAAAGTTGCTGGTGAACGCAGCAGGCCAGGTAGCATCTCTAGGAAGAGGTACAGTCGACGTTTTGGGCCGAGACCCTTCGTCAGGACTAACTGAAGGAACAGCTAGTAAGAGATTTGAAAGTGGGAGGGGGAGGGGGAGATCCAAAATGATAGGAGAAGACAGGAGGGGGAGGGATGGAGCCAAGAGCTGGACAGGTGATTGGCAAAAGGGATACGAGAGGATCATGGGACAGGAGGCCCAGGGAGAAGGAAAAGGGGGAGGGGGGGGGACCCAGAGGATGGGCAAGGGATATAGTGAGGGGGATAGAGGGAGAAAAAGGAGAGAGAGAGAAAGAATGTGTGTGTATAATAACGGATGGGGTACGAGGGGGAGGTGGGGCATTAGCGGAAGTCAATGTTCATGCCATCAGGTTGGAGGCTACCCAGCAGAATATAAGGTTTTGTTCCTCCAACCTGAGTGTAAGTAATATCATTTCTTAATGCATGCATTACTAAATGACAATAAAAGAGGAAGACGTGTCTTCACAATCATATAATCTTACTCTAGTGTTATTGATATTGTTGTGTTCACCTTGTACTTGTGTTATATGCAAAAGAAAAGTAATGGGAAATACAATATTCACCTCTTTGGGTGTCTGCATCATTTTAAAAACATTTTCTGCTGTGTGCTTATGAGTTACAAATTCCGATGATTAACCATGGCATAGCTGTCATTAAGACAGTGCTAACTGAAGTTAACTGATAAAAATCATACCCCACCAAGCCTACACTTAAGTTATTCCCTTACTTGAATGGAGTGTTTTCCGGTTCAAGCATTGCTTTGTGTCGCAGAATAGCTGGTCCACCAACATTAGAGAAATCATTGGGATACGTGTTGATGTAGTTTGGAGGTGGGCCTTCAAACTGTTCCATTTTTGCCTGAAGTATCTGCTGCCAGTTTTCCAAAGTTTTCATAACAGCATTACCCAAAGGAGAAGTCACTGGAAGATCTATAGGAAAAATAGATTTGAGAAAAATAACATTAATAATATTAATGGACTGTCAGTCAACTTTTAAACACAATTAGTAATCTATACACAGAACATTGTTTTCAAAATCATTGTGAATGATGTAACGGCAGAAGAAGGTTTCATCCTAATTTTTGCAGGAATCTTGACTTAATGTGAAGCATAAGCTCGAAGAAATTTTATTTTTAAAAATTAATAATATAAATCCCCAAAATTTCAGACCTCATACATTTCATGACAAAATGCTTAAAACTCTTAGCACAACTATTTTGTTAAATAAATTATTTCAAGCCAGTTCAATCCTTGAGATCATGTACAATTATTGCTTACATCAAATGCATGCACACATTCCAATAAGCAAGAAGATCAAAACAAGTCAGGAGCAATTTGTTGGACTGGTGGGATGAGAGGCAGATGAAATTAAATGTGGAGAATTGAAAGGTGAAATATTTTGTTAAGGATTTTCATCTCATCATGTTGGTTGATGTTCACCTCTAGAATCATATATGTGAACTAATGCTCTTGGCAAAGCATGGTGTAGGGAATGATACCATTACATGCATGCCTTAAGAACAAATATCAACTAGACAAGCACGATCTGTGACCGTAAGAGCAGGGTTTAATTCACAGAGTGGAAACTATTTCATCTAGGACTACGAGTCATTGGGTTCCACTGTGGAAAAGAGGAAATTGATGTTCATGTGTGTAGTGCTAAATGCTGTGTCTGAATTTGTAGCGTACTGTTTCCAAAGTTTAAGTACCAGAAAAATCAGAGTATGGAATGATTTTGAATACGATGCTTGATAGGACAGCAGTTACTGTTCAAATAGTAGCTTCCAAAATGCAATTTAATAAGTATTAAGGAGAACAGGTGGGATATATAGTGAAAGTGCTGAAGTGAATTGTCCTGGATTGATATGATGGGTCTCACCCCCACTGAAGAAAGGAGATTAAAGAAATGATAGTTAGATGAGTCACATTTTGACTAGAACCAAAGACTGTGTATTTCCGAATGTTTTGGTGACAATCAAGAAATAAAAGTGATTTAACAAAATCTCTGCTGATGACTTCACAGCTCCTCCAGAGTGGTCTGGGCAGCAAGTGTTTCAGCATAGTTGACCACCTCTGCACAGGTACACAACAGAATCATTAATCATGTTGACAGCAAACAGTCTCATTACCCAGCATTGAGATGGCATCAGTGTTGATTTAAATTTCCAGTAACCACCCCTGCTTTTTGTTTTTCCTTATCCCCTGCCCTCTTTACTCCTCTCCCTCCCCCATTCTCATAACTGGCACATCACCTACACCTTTTTCCCTCTGATTCCCCACTTCCTTCTTATTATTGCAAGGCCTACTGTCCTCTCTTACCAGATTCCATCTTGTCAGCCCTTAGAATCTTCCTCCTATCATCTCCCAGTTCATACATCCTTCTCACTCCTCAACCCACTCTTCCAATCTACCTACCTTCCATCTTTCTCCTTGATTCACCTATCAGCTGCCAGGTCAATTTCCTCCCTTCTCCTCCTACCCTTATTCTGGGTTCTGCCTCCTTTCTTTCCAATCCTTAGGAAGGGTCTCTGCCCAAAACATTGACTGTTCATTTCCCTCCACAGATGCTGCCTGACTTGCTGTGTTCCTCCAGAATTGTGTGCATGTTGGTCCAATGGCTACTCTTTACCTTGTAGTTATAGTTTACTTGGCAAAGGGTACTGCCTCAGAATAAAGGGCATCATAATTGCAGCCAGGAAGCTATGCAATGATGTGCTTGATTTACTGCCTATGTTCCCATACCATCTGATCTTTAAGAGAGCACAAAACGATTCTGGATCTAGTCTAGGGCAGATCTGATACTCAGCAGCCATAAAAGTAGTGCACATGCACACAGTAATATCCTGCACCACAGACACGTTGTAATCCTCTCAAAACCACATATTCACTCTTCCATTGTTATCTAGCATTAGAGAACAATATATACCAGACTCTTAATGGAAAGCATAAAAGACACTTTTAAAAATTGTAGACGGCAAGCCAAAATAAACTGCAAATATCTCCAGCCAGAAAGGCGAGATCTAAATGTCACCTTGACAGTCTTTAACAACATGAACCTTAATTTGCTCCATTGGAGCAGTTTGAGATACATCAGGTGGGAAAAATCAATGAAAAATGATTTACTGAGGCACAAACTTATGATGCATTGATCTTGACCACGATTCAGGTGTGTGAATAGCTCCTAATATATCCTAATTGATTATTGCACCTTACTGAGAGTCCAGTCAGTCAGTGGGTGCCGTCCCGAATCCGGGGTTGGCGGCTATGCACCTCCACCTTCTTCGATCTTGCGACAGCACTGAGTGCAGCCTCTCCTCCAGTTTGTTCTCCCTGGCCACCTTGGCACTGCCTGCCGCTGCCCCCGCCGAACTCGAGCCCGAAGCTGTGTCGGCCTCCAGCCTCGGCCGCTTCTTCGAGCTCGGCCCTTTCTTAGGCGGAGGCCTTGGGCAGGTCCAGGCACATGGTGCAGCACCCAAGTTCATCATGTCTCTTCTAACTAAGTGCATAGCATACGATTCATAGATACGTGGTGAGGCTTTAATCTCTTCCACGGAAGATGGCTGTTGGCTCACAAGGAGCTCATCCGCCCTTTGTCAGGACCTGTTTTTTTTTAGTCCTGCTGAGTGTCCTCACACCCTCCTCACCAGACTAAGTCCGGTGGGGGAGCCGGCCCAAGTCGTTGACCATTCGACCATGGCCCTCGTCGAATCTCTCTGAGCGTCTGGCGACCAAACCGGAAGGTTGGGATACTTTGTTTTAAAACTGAGAGTCCATCTCCTTCTTATTTTTAGCAGCTTCTCCTGAACTGTACACCCTACATTTTACCAATGGACTCAATCCTAGGAACAACTGGCTTGGTCAGAAGGTAGAAGTCAGCAGAAAAGCCTTCAGCATTTGAAATACATTTCCTTAAAAACTAAAAACTTTGTACCTACTCTGTGAAGTACCAAGCGCCTGATAAACAAATCAATAGCTGGAACAAACTAATCAGTAATTAACATACAAGTAACAGATGATCCATTCGAATAGCACTAATAGGTATCCGTTCCATTATAGAACAGGTGTGCAGCCAGGTGGTTTAAGAGTAATGCATTAGTTGGGGTGATGGTCTCCAAAATGGCAAAATTGGTATCAAATCATTGCTCACTAACGTTATATGCCAACTGCTTGCATCCAGCAACATTACTTGTACCTGCACCATCATTTACACCAAATCAATGTTTGGCTATTCATGCCAAGAGTTGTAATGTCAATGATGCTTTTTTGCCACGATAAAACAGTCTATTAAATAAAAATGTAAAATCATTAACTATTCAGAAATAATGGCCCCCATGAAGAGCTATTTTTATGAAGGATGCAGAAGTTAAATATTCATTGCTTAACAATAACAAAGGGAAAACCATGAAAGCCTTTTTAAACTTCAAATGATTTTCTTTCAAATACAGTATTTTTCTAATCGTGGAACAATTTAAAAAAAACCTTAAACAGGAAATATCATACCTCCAAAATCCAATCCTGCAACAGGAAAGAAGTTTTTCACATTGTTCAGTGCAAGCTTAACCATTCCTAGACGTATCAGAGCCCAACTGAAAAATAAATATAGATGTAAATACCAGATGAACTTCAACTTTATTTTTGAAAACATCAATTACAAATACTGTACTTAATTTTATTTATATTTTGGATGGAGAATGGCCTCCAATTAAGAGCAACTGACAACAAGAGGATACAACTATATCTTTGCACCAAGAACTTAACTACTGATACTCTAGGCCTCAAAGGAAGGTAAAAAAGTATTTAATTTACTGGAATAGCTTCCAGAAGCTCAACCTAATGATTCAGAGACACAAGCTTGAATCCCACCAAGGCATGGGGAACTTACACTGTTAAGTAAACTTGGAATTACAATTCTGGTATCAGCAGTGATGACCATGAAACAACCACTTGTCAGGAAAAAAAACATCAGGTCCACTAAAGTCCTTTAAAGCAGGAAACCTGCCATGATTCATAACTGCTCTCTAGAGGACCTAGCAAGCCACTTGGTTTAGATAGATTTGAGATGGGCAACAAATGTGACTTCCACATCTCAAGAATGAATAAATTTAGTAAACCCAGTCAATACCATCAGACTATCAGCTTTTTTTCTTTTGCAACTTTTCACATTCTTCTTTGCCAATGGCCAGATTCCTGTGTATCAGCTGAAGTTCTATCTGCCTTCCTGTTTGCTTGAAGTCGGTCATATTTCTGTCTACTAGAAAGTATAGACATTGTCTACTTTCACCCCTAATTTGCCCCCTGTATGCTGATAAACCTCACTTGCTATATTTGAATACACCCAATGAAATAACAAAACTACCCTTTATTAAAAGAATTGTCAGGTGATTCCACTCTTCTGCAGAAGGTAGAAACATTGTTAATATAAAGACACTCCCGTTTTCCCTCAAAACGAATTCATATGCTATCAACATTATGAAATATTATAGTATTTTAAAATAACTATGTTTAAACAAAAATTCTGCAAGTGACTTCTTTAACTTTTGGTATTTAAATTAAATAAAATGATGAAGCAAATTTCTTTGAACAAAGTTCCTTGTAACCAACCTGTACGAATTAGGATCAGAATGTTCTTGCAACTGAAGGTCAGAAATAAAAGCATCATCATCATCATCATCGTCGTCACTAGGGATACTTTCATCTGAATCATACACAAATCCACTCTCAGATGGAGGCATGAATGGCTTTAAAAGGAAAAATACACCAATTAAAAGAAGATTAGGCAAAGAACTTTGACAAGAATATGATTTCTTGCCTTAATACTACAGGAAAGACAGCCTGTGTTATCTTTATGAGAAACCCTTTGAAGGGAAATTTTGTTATGCATGAGGGAAAAGCCATCAGCAATGGTAGAACTAGCAGATGAAATCAGGTAGTATCTAGATGAGGGAATAGCCTGGAAGCTTTTGAGAGAATCGGTATATAGGGAAGAGAAGGCCAAGATGGGTTTTGGAGATCAAAGAAGTACTTCAACAAGTGGAAGGATGGCAGGGTTGTTTTGATGACAAAATCAATATGAAACATGAAAGATAGCCACAGCAAATCATAAAATTGTACAAGAAAGAAAGAAATCTTTTAGACCCCCCTCATGCATGCCACTATGGTGCCTCACATATTAATCATATTTGCTTGCAATAGGCCCCAAGTATTACTTCAATCGCCTTTTAAATGTCATAATTGCATTTGGCAACTGGTGCCAGTTAATGATCAAAATGTGTAGAAAACTTACCTCTCAGATCTTTAAATTTTCCCTCTCACATTATATACCTTTTAGTTCTAGAGTGCCCAATCCTATGAAAAAGACTCTGATCATCAACCTTGCCTATGCCCCTCAATTTTATAAACCCAAAGCCAATCAGCTTCCTAAATGTCAGTGAGAATAAACAGTCTATACAATGTCTCCTAATGCCCTCTGTTTCAGGCAACATACTGGTGAATCTCTTCTATACTCTCAATTGCAACCATATCCTTTCTGTAATATGGCGACCAGAACTATCCACAATACACTTAAGGCTGATTTATACTTCTGCGTAGGCTCTACGCTGTAGTCTACGCCATTGTGAGCATTTATACTTGTGCGTTGGTGTGTCTGCATCACTCTGCAATTCACTGCCAAAACGCTAGTTGGCGGTAGGGTTTTATGCCACTGTATTGAGTT
This sequence comes from Mobula hypostoma, assembly GCF_963921235.1. NCBI lineage: Eukaryota > Metazoa > Chordata > Chondrichthyes > Myliobatiformes > Myliobatidae > Mobula > Mobula hypostoma. The sequence goes on from NC_086109.1 coordinate 77,544,733, forward strand.
TCTTTGTGTACTTCAAACAATGGCAACTGAAACTGAGCGCATCATGTTGGAGTTGGAGCTAATAAATGTTGAACAAGAGTTACTTTTATTGAAATTACTGCAACTCAGAAAAGAGAGAAGACGTTGGAGGAGATGGTGTGTACAACCATTGAACGGATTGTGGCAGAAGGAGGGTGAATTTTCTGTGCTTGTCCGGCCACTGAGAGACATGGACGAGGAAATGCATTTCAAATATTTTCGGATGTCGGCAGGTAGATTTGACGATCTGACGAGAAGAAGCAACCGGAAATGCGATGCAACCAAGCAGACCAATCACAGTTGTTGTGGTCTGCGTCGCCGTAACGCGTAGTTACATTTTTGGGGAGGTGTGCGTCAGGCTACGATGTAGGGTACGGCGTAGGGTATGTGGCTATGCCGTACTTACGGCCTAGATTCAACGCAGAAGTATAAAGTGGCCTTCAGTGTGGTCAAGCAATGTTTTCTGCACTATGACATGATAACTAAATTCTCATACTCAATGTCTCTGCCTATGAGGTAAGCCTATGAAGGTACCCTCCTTACTACCATAACCATTTGTATCTCTATTTTCAGAGATCTATGGACTTGCCCTCAATAATCTCTCTATACTGCAACACTACTAATGTACCTGCCATTTACTTTACATGTTCTACCTGAATCTGACTTCTTAAAGAAACATTATTGATACAAAACATGACTTTTATTGGCTCTCCTCCATTATGCCCTGTTTAAGTTTAGAGAAAATAAGAAGTCGGACATTTGATACATCCTTTAAATTTGAGCAAATCTGGCGACCTTTTATCCAATATTTTCATTTAATTTGATTTATTACTCTTTCAATCTTTTTTTTTCAAAGTTTTAGATTTGATCAGAAAGTCTTTCTTTCTTTTTGTTTTGGATGTATCCTCAAAATAGACTGCCCAGTCCCTTTTTTTTGTTTATAAAAAAATAAATAAAATTAACATAAACTGGGAATGCCTATCGGATGTCGATGATAGCAGTGAGTTGACATGGATGGAACAATGGTAGCGACATGCAGATGAATGGCGAGACGAAAATGAAGTCGATCACAACAGTGAAAATTGCGTTAACAAGTATTCAGATTGGAATCTGAATGTCAGTCAGGGTAGAGCTGGTGCTTGGCAATCTACCTTTATGCTAGTCCCTGCTTGTTATAGACTTGCAGTCAGAAAAGCATCCTTCCACCATTACCTTCTGCTTTCCATCACCAAGCCAATTCTGGATTCTGTTTGCCAATATGTCTTGGATACCCTAGCCTACCATGCAGGACATTGTGAAAATAATGGATGAGAATTAACACTTGACAAGATACTTAGCATGCGCAGTAATCTATCATGGATTAAATGATTATCTTTAACCAATTCCAAGGCAGGCCTGGTTTCCCCTTAAGTAATCTGCACTTTTCAATATGGCATATGGCCTTAAGATGTGCATTTCATGTCATTTGATATCACTATATCCTCTGAAAATATGTATTATTTATAAAAATAAATATAAAATATGTATCTGGTAACAAGGGAACCAGAGTTGAATTTCCAGGGGTTCATGACTGTGCAATGACATTAACAATCAGGTTTCAGATTAAATACATTTGCAAAGATATTGTGCAAAGCAGAAGAATTTCTTGTCTGAAGTACTCAATCAGTACTTCGCCCCACAATTTTGAAACCAGTCTTTGTACAAAATTTATTTTTCCTACATTGACAAATATAAGCATAACACAAATGGATAGGCTTATTGGTCACGATGTACATAATATACAAAGTCTGAAAGAAATTAAAAGTTTCAACATAGATTAAATCACGCATAAAACTACAAACAGTCATATTCCATTTGACTGAATTGTTAAAATAATTACATAATAAATATTGTTCTCACCTTGGCTACAAAATAATCCCACATACTAAGTTCAGGTGGAATGAATTTTTCTTTGTATGAAGGTCGATCTACAGGTACAGGTGGTGGTGTTGAAGTCTCCTTTACAGGTCTACCAGGAACTAACATCTTCATGTTAAATCTCCGGCGATATCGATCAATGTCTTCTGGAGGAACTGTCCAAAGCAAACGTGATAAACAGGTGGTGAGACATATTTGTGCTGCTGGTTATGTAGCTTATAACGGTTGACTGAAACTAAACAGATTATTTTAGCTTCAGCTTCCATGATCTTTAGATTAACATGTCTAGAATGGCCTAGCACCAGACCATTCAAGATGTATCTGCTAAAACTTAACCAACATTATTTCAAATACAACTCAAATCTTCTGTAGCTCTAAAATTGTTAATACTTTTTATTCATAACAGGAAACAGAATACATTGAAAAGTAACACAAAACTTTATGCATTCAAATTAAATACTTGTAAGTTAATGTAAAAGAAATATCATCAGTGAAAGCTCAAATAAAATGATTTGCACATTCAAAATATTATTCAAATACATGCAATTTCTTTCTAATATCCAAGCATATTCTTTGCATTTATTTCAGCAATTATAATCAAACTCAGAAGTTCTATCACCACTCAGTTTTAATCATTAATAACGCAGAAACAGAAAATATATTAGGAAGGGCTGATTCAGTGAAGTTTACTCTGATCAAATAGGGTAAAGTGAGTTTCCCTGAATTAAATTCCAGATTACGACAGAACATTACTTTTGATGAAACAGAATTTAATAATTCTATTAAATACTAGGCTTGTCATAATATATTCTCAATTACATCAGCCTTGCACTACACTTAATAAAGTTTACTACACTTAATCTCAGTGTTAATAAATCAAAAATAAATTTAAAATAAATTTAAAAATTTGAATTCCTTGAACATTAAAACAGTGAATCCCAATGGGGGTGGTTACATGTCCTAGGGTGGTGTTAGGAGAAACAGAAGTCGTCAGGGGGCCTTCAAGGTTCTTGGCGGGGAAGGGTGTGAAGCAGCACCCTAACTTGAGGCACAAGACCTGGCCGACCATTAGCAGAGCAGGAACTTCCAAAAAAAAAGGATAAGACACTGGAACATAGGAGGAATAGTAGCTCTGCAGGCCATGAGCACTCGTCATCACCACACATCTGAAACATGGTAATCTTATCCGACCTGACCAACTAAACAGATATTATTGGGTATGCATAAATTAGTAACCAGGATGCCCAACAGCTCCCCTCGACTCACGGCACGGAACAAGTTCATGCAATTCAACAGTTGGTAAGTCTAGTACACCTTCTCAATTTTCTCTACAGCGCAGGCCCGAACCAAACGGTGAAATAGAGCCAATCAGTGAATCTGTTGACTTTGAGGATTCCTCTTGAGGTATTCAAAGTGACCTGGGCTTCATATATGCAGTCAAGAACCATTTTTGGGGATTATGAGACCTTACATGATTGGTCAGCCATGCTAACTGGAATAGCATAAAGGTAGATTGCCAAACACCAGCTCTACCCTGACTGACATTCAGATTCCAATCTGAATACTTGTTAAAGCAATTTTCACTGTTGTGATCGACTTCATTTTCGTCTCGCCGTTCATCTGCATGTCACCACCATTGTTCCATCCATGTCAACTCACTGCCATCAGCAACATCCGATAGGCATTCCTAGTTTATGTTAATTTTGTATTCTAATTTAGCCCCATTAACGATGGATAAATACATACTGTGCGATCTCTAGTATCTGAAGGTGGTGAAGCCTTGAATTCTAATTCTGCTAAGAAACAGAAACTACAGAAAGTGCGTCAATACAATGTTACATACATGGAGTATGGCTTTATTCCGTTCCTGTCAGATCAGTGACGCCCCGTATGTCCTATTTGTAATACTGTACTGTATAATGAAGCCATGAAACCATCAAGATTGCAGGAACACTTCTGTAAAAGGCACCCTAAAAAGACTCATCATCATCATTATGTGCTGTGCCCAGTTTGAGCTTTGACTGCCATGGCCCACACACTCCTGTTTCGAGTCAAGTGGATCAATTCATTGGTATTCATTTCCAGTTCTCTGGCTGCTGTCTCCATCATCATTTGTCTTTGTCCTCCTCTTGCTTTCTTCCCTTCAATCTTTCCCATAATTACTGTGCATTCTAACTCCTCTTTCCTAATCACGTCTAATGAAATTACGTTGCCTTTTCATGATCTCATACATTATTCCTCTTTGTGTTTGCTCTGTTCATGACATCCTCGTTAGATATTCGTTTCATCCATGATATTCTTTGCATCCTCCTCAAAAACTACATCTCTGCCGCTACAATTTGTTTCCTCATGTTACTAGATATTGTCCAACATTCTGAGCCATATAACATAACTGGATAAAAGTAACATTTCAGTACTCTGGGGTGGGTTGTCATGTCTAGTTTAGTATTGGTCAGTATACTCTCCATTCTCATAAAGGTGTCTTTTGCCATCCCTATTCTTTTGATGTCTGTGTCGCATCTGCCACCTGATGTCATCCAGCTTCCTAAGTAGCGAAAGTTCTGTAACTTGTCAAAAGACTACTTATGGTATTATTTAGTTACAGAAGATGAAAGCAGCATTTGAAAAGTATTGCACTCTCGAATCATTTGCCAAGAAAGCTAAAAATGACCTTGATAGTGGTTTCATTGCTTCTTATAGCATTTCCAAAATGATGGCGATGTGTGGAAAATCTCATGCAATTGGTGAAAGATTAATAATGCCTGTTGTATTAGAAGTGGTCACCACTGTTCTCAAAATGGATACCAGTATTTTAAAATCAATTTCTGAGTAATAATTCTGTAGTTCGTCGCATTGACGAAATGAGTGAAGACATTGAGTATCCACTATGCAGAGACCTATAAAAAACAGAATTTGGGATACAACCGGACGAGTCAACTATGCGAGACAACAAGGCATTGCTAACGGCATATGCATGGTTTATCAAAAATGGAAAAGTTTAGGAAGAAATTCTCTTCTGTAAAAAGAGAAAAACAAATATCAACAGAGAATCAATCTACAACAAGGTCAAAATGTATACCAAGGATGAAAGTATTCTGATTAGGAACATGATTTCTTATGCAACAGATGGAGCACCATATATGAGAGGTCACCATGCTGGTTTAGTGGCATTTATGAAAAAAGAAATTCCAATCTGTTTGCAATCCATTGTGCAATTCATCATCAAATTCTCGCAGCCAAAATTTTCAGCCAGCAGCTTTTCTCAAGCATGACACTTGTAATATTTGCTATCAACAAAATTAAAGCTCATCCATTAAATAGCAGAATATTTAGCCAGTTATGCCAAGGTAATGATGAAGAGTTTGAGCACATGCTTCTTCACACTGAAGTGTGTTGGCTGTCAGAAGGCTGCTGCTTAAAACATTTTTCTGATCTTTTTGACACTGGATGAATTTTTGCTCAAAGTCGACAAGAGCTTGGAAAACAAGACTGAACTTCTACATGGAGATGTGCATACCTAGCTGTTCTGTATGATGAAATGAACATTCTAAATATGAAACTGCAGGACAAGAATTGCAATTTAATCCAGGCAAAAAATACGGTGTCCACTTTTATCAGAAAATTGGAAATATACAAGCAAAATATGATATTGTATCTGTTAAATAGGGGCCGTGGACAATTCTGATGTGATGGAGAATGGACGTGAAAGCACAGAGAAACATCTGGAGAAATTTCTGAAACACCCATTCGCTGCTGTCGTTACTGTGTGGTCGGGAATCTTTCAGAGGGTAGGCCTCAAAATCCCCGGCCTTGCCTGCTTTTGGCGACCGAGAAGGAGGTTGAAATGTTCGGACAGAGATGGCGTGCAGTACTCAGTGTCGGAGAGCTAATCAGAGCTTGAAGTTTTCGGATGACTCAGAGTCGGATTGTGGTCGGCATGGCAGGGACAGTTCTTCTTCCTTCTCCCATCTGCATGAGATGTGGGACATTTGAGAAACTTTTAACTTTACTGTGCTCATGGACTTCTTCATCAAGTTATGGTATTGTTGCACTGTTGTAACTATATGTTATAATTATGTGGTTTTGTCAGTTTTTTCAGTCTTGGTCTGTCCTGTGTTTTGTGATACCACACCAGAGGAAATAATGTATCATTTCTTAATGCATGCATTACTAAATGACAATAAAAGAGGACTACGTGTCTTCATAATCATCAAATATTCGGAGAAGAATGCTCTCTCAGTTTCCCTGCATGGGAAGTATGGCACTTTCTTTGCAAGAGTACTGCTTACACCTGCAGTTACTGAAGGAGGATTTCCAGTATTGATTCAAGGATTTGGACGACTTGGAAACTCTGGAATAGGTAATTAACTCATTTCTTTGCTGGGTGGAAAAACAGGAAGAAAGCTTGCAAGAAGAAATTTTGAAATTCAGAATGATGGAAGAAACAAAAATGCTTTTCCAAAATGTTGGCTTTTGTGGTACGTGGCTACACTGTCATAAAGTTTCCTGGTCTTTGGAGAAGAGATAAACTGCTCTTCATTGCATTTCCATCCTCCTACTTTGTTGAAAGAGGTTTCAGTTCAAGTGAACCACATACTCACAAGAAACAGAAACCGCTTGGACATTGTTACGTGTGGGGACTTAAGGCTTTTGCTATCACAACTTGAACCAGATATTTCAACTCTTGCTACTAACCATCAAGCTCAAGGATCACATTGATATTGAAGCTGCCTTACAGTGCACAAGTACTATGTAACCTAGGTTTAAAGACAAATAAAAATTTAAAGCAGAATTATTTTCATGTTAGCATATGGTAGCCATGTTTTTATACCATAGGGGCGCCAGAAGGTATATTGTGCCTAAGAGGGGCATTGGCAAGTATGACGGTGCTTTGAGGGGGAGGGGGGTGTTGAGCTAGAAGTAGCTGGGGAAGTAAGAAACCCTTTGGAATGGAAATCAGCTTTTGGGAAGAATAACTATATTTTTAAATAAAGGTTTGCCTATAGATCCATAGAAATTTTGGGGTGGAAAGTTGCATACAGAGGAAGAGTTCAGAACTGAGCAAAGCACCCAAAACTTCACAGCAACCAATGCCGTCACTCACCATCCAGTTCTGATGTGTGTCGTGTTCCAGTCTCACAGCTGGGAGACACAGACACATCTAGAATTTCTGTCTTCAAGGCAGTATTTTGCTCCAAATTTAATACAGCTGAAACATTTGGTATACCTGCACCATAAATTTTTTTCATTGTTTAAAAATGCCCTCTGTCAAATTTAAATGGTAACCATTTTTATACTAGCCAATGCTAGAAAAATTCAAACATTTTGTTACTAAGAATAATAGTTTTAAAATTACTTGTATCCAGTAATACTGCACTGAATTAAGTACCAAGTTCTTTTAACTCGATGGTCAACAGAGAAAATTACCTTCTAAATGTGATCAGGAAAAATACAATTATAGAACATGCAGCACCATTAGAAATGCAACAAATGAAACATATTAAAGTCATAATATAATGCAAAGCAAGTAATAATCATGGACCCATTATAAGTTCAAGGGAGGCCATCAATAGATCAATGTTGCAGTGCTGTTTATTGATTTAGCTCAGAACCCCCAGCACACTCATCTACACCTTTCTATTGTCCTTTGGCTTTCTTTTTGGAATGATAAATAATAGTAACATTATTCCAAACCTGAAGGCAGGCAACTGGACAATGGCATTCATGATGAGCTTCAGTCCAGATAAAAGCTTCATTACCCCACAAAGTCACTGTTACTAAATTGTATACCAACTAAACAATTTTGCAAAAGAAAGTCCCACTAAAGCAAATCAAAATTTAAAAACACTGATAGAATAATTTATTGTGATTGTGCCACTTATAGATAAAATGACAAGTGCAAAAGTTTACTTTTATACATAAAAAGATCTTAAAGGGGATCACAAAAGTTAAAACTGAGCATTGTAAAGTACCAGATTAAGTAAGCAAAGGTCTGGCAGGTTGTTGTGACAGTATTTTGAAGAGCATGCCTTCACCTTCCTAGAGTAAGCTCTCCATTTCCTTCCCTAAACCTCTTACTTCTGTGAAAACCTATTTCTTTCATTAAGCTTTTGATAACCTGTCTTAATATCCAACTGTCAAGTCATGGAGCTTCTTGGAATACTTTATAAGATTAAATATTCTGGAAAGATGCAAGCTGTTGCTGCTGTTTTGAAGGAAACTGACCTACCTGGTGCAATTTCTGGCCGCTTTTTAGGTTTTATTATAGTTTTTGCACCTCCTCCAAATACTGCAGCCCAGGTTCGATTATTGAGTGGATGAGCAACTAAACGAAAGAGCTCATTACTATCCTGAGTAGCAAGACCATGAATCAAAAGACTCAGGTAAACACCAATCACTGCCTCACAAAGCAACACATTCAGTCTGGGTTGATCATCTTCCTGAACAGATCCGAGAAGATTAATCAGTGATGAAACACCTGAAACAAGCAAATCAGATAAATTATTAACCAGTCAAATAGGAAGATGACAACTTCTTACATCATCTTATCTATAACTATCTAATCACTAAGTAAAAAGAAATCAAAATTTGTAGTTGAGTTTAAAAAAAAAGATTTGCCATCTTACCAGGCCATTGTGAAGGTGAAGAGTTTGGAGTTACATGCTCTTCAATGCTTTCCGTCCGTAGTCTACGTCTTTCTCCCAATAGAAGCCCTTGATAAACCATCCCTGTAAACAGGTTTGTGGCTGTTTGACTGTTGAAACAAATTCATAATTTTAAAAGCTTATCTATAAACAAATTAATTTTGTTGTTTTAAGAGGAGACAACATAACCACTCTAGATCACTGTACTGCACAAACCAATGTGGAGATATTCATTGAAAGTCAAGTCACCAGTTAATTTCTCTGCTCTGAAAGTGTCCAGATGAGTCAATAAATATTTTGATCCATATAATCTTGCAGAAAAAAAAATCGAACTCTTTTTCCTGTCATTTCTTAATTTGAAGAAAATGATCACATTTACCTGTAGCTGTGGCTGTCACAAAGAGATTGGTAAATGCAGGCCGACAGTGAAGCTGCTGAAGTGTGCAGAATAAAAACCTAATAAGAAATGCAATACAGTACGAGTTACAAGGATAGCTTGGAGAAACATCTCATATTAGTACAAATATTATTCGGTATCACTGCTTCTCTTCAACAACAATCACTTTAATTCGAAATACTTTGAAACAATTAGAATAGTTAAGAATTAATGACTCTAATGTATGCACAGGGTTGCCACAAAAAATTCAACCAGCTAAAACTGTGTAGTATATCTGCCCACAGCAAATTTAAAGAGATTAACTACAGCCAAGTAATGAATGACCACTTTAATTTTCCCAGTATCATTAAGGAGCCAAACTAGACATCAGCTGTATACTTGAAGTACCACAGATGTCTCTGGCTCAGTTTGGATAACTAGCAAAATTTTTCTTAACGTGACAGCTTGAAACAAAGTGAACTCTTCTCCTTTACTCAAAGAAAATCTCATTGGTAGATTTCCCTTTTCTTAAACAGAACTAAGAATTGAAACCGATACAAATTAGTATTTTAAAAGATAGCAAGCTCTAATAAAATTGTTACCGTATCATCCTTAAGTCCTGGGAGAGGTGGACAATTCATCTGTACCACTGTGTACAAGATATCATGGATGTGATTACTCAAATGCATGATGGGATTGGCTATCACAGTTTTCGTTGAAGCAATGGCTGCAGAAAGGAGGGGCAAAGTCGTAGGTAAAGGAAGAGGGGACTGAAGCTGTTTCACAGTGGTTTCCTAACACATGACAATAAAATCAGTATTAGAATAATCACGCATATTGCCTTACAATAGATTAACATTGTACAAGAATAATGTAAAACTTCTAGATCAGCAATTCATTCACAGTGAAGTAAAAACTCTGGTGAAATAACAATTCCTTATTAATAGAAACATGGATTGAGAGGTTTAGATAAACACCAATGGCTGCCTCACATTCTATTTAGGTTGATCATCTTCTTGAACTGCTCCAAGAAGATTAATCACTGATAATACACCTGGAACAAACAAATGAGAGAATTTATTAACTGGTCAAGTAGGTTGCTTAAATTCTTCATTAAATCACTAAGACATAAAATATTAGTATTTGATATTTTTAGTGCTACAAGTAACTTTCCATCCTACCAGGCCAGTGTGAAGGTGAAGAAATAAGGAATTCTTTGCTACACAACTATGTCTAAAATTACTTTGAAAATACTAAATACGCAAAATAAAGCCCTAGAAAACTGGAAGCCTCAAAAATGTATATTTCACAAACAGTCTAGATAAAAGTCCAAAGCAACAAATTTAATTTCTTATTACAATATATTTCATGATTTTTTAATTTACATCTTCAGTTTACCTTTTTTCTATTTACACTGCAGGGAAAGGTCCTCCCTGCAGTGCCTGTGCATCTCATACCCGTGTGCACAAATCTGTGATCACCATGTTTGTGCAGCAGACCCTGTTCTCTACTACCTTGGATATCCTTGCCATTGAATCAAGACCTCTTCATCAACACTTTCAAATAAAAATGCAGACCACAGTAAACTGCAATTGCTCTCATTGTAACACGAGCATTAATATGACACAAACTACAGTAAAACTCATCACTATGGTGTCTGATGGACACATTTTTTGGACTATTGGATGTATTTCCAATTAATATTTCAGTATGTACAATTTATTTTTAATGCTACACAGCACAGCAGCATAATAAAGTTCCAGCAAAGCTGATAGATTTCAAAGAGGGGTCCATGGTGCCTGAGGGAGCATGGGAATCAGTATTTGGTAAACCAAATATTTTTTTCCCAACACCTATTTGACTGGTTGGGAATTCTCTTGGCTGTAAACAAAGTAGTGATACAACCATATATTGCATGTAGTGTCAATGCTACCCACCAGAAATCTTTAGGCAACTCTGTGCAAAAAAAGGGGAGTGAATCTTGATATGACCTCTATTGGCAAAGAAAGGAAGTGGATAGCAAAAATGTATTGGTTTACATTACATTGCTCCTTTCATGACCCAACAAACCCTGAAAGGCTTTACAACCAAAAGTGTACTTGTCCTTTCCTTTCTTTTGAATGTGGAACATCAAAGCATGGAAACATGGAATATAAAAACAACATCAGCTGGCACCCTTGTACAGTATAACTTGCTCTTTTCAGAGACAATGAATGTTACTAAAAAACTCTAGTCCAATTTTTCAGAGATACTTGCACATATTCAGGAAGGTGTAACATCAACTCAAGCAGCACCAATAGCACTCTTCCAACCACAGATCACTGTTTTATTCATTTGGCTGTGCCTGAGATTCAAAGGGCAGGGAATGGCCACTTGGGTTTACTGGCCAAGATCTTGAAAGGCTATTAAGACACCTCGCACAGGATTGTGCATTAAGGTATCACAAGACTGCATGTTGGCAACACTGACAGAAGCTCCCAGAGTGGCCTCAACTTGGTGCAACATTCCTTGTAAAATCACTATTGAAGAAAATGTCTTGACAAGACAGTTTCAAGGAAGTTTGTTGCAGAATTCTAGACTTCATGTACATTTGATATTCTGCTAATAGTTCTATTTATAATAAATTCAAACCTCAGCTCTCACACAAAAATACTTGTGTCTTTTACCACCTTCACTTGCATTTCTCTGACACTCCCTCTTTTATTATCACTGCTACGTTTTCTGCTCATCTCTCCTGTACACATCAGTAGAACAGAAAATTGGTATATTAACCAGTGAAAATAATAGCTCTTGGGTTGCACATCACCGAGGCGTACTTAAACAGTGGACACCCAACATTAAATGCATATATCAGTACTTTCTTCATAACTCAAATTCATTTCAATGAAACAGCTCACATCCTTGATTGGCATCAACTTATCACTTCATACATATAGTGATGTGGGAAAGGTCCTCTCTACAGTGCTTGTGCATCCCATACCCACGTGCACAAATCTGTGATCACCACATTTGTGCAGCAGACCCTGTTCTCTAATTACCTTGAATATCCTTGCCATTGAATCAAGACCTCTTTATCAAAAATTTCAAATAAAAATGCACACCATAGTAAACTGCAATTGCTCTCATTGTAACTATGGCATTAATATGCAATCTTTGTGACTGACTGATTTGTTATACTGGCGACAAATGATGCTTCTGAATGTGTGTATGTACTTTGAGGAAGTCTGCAAATGACCACCAATGCCTTTGCTTAGTCAGCCATTCTCCTAAAGGTCAATTGAGAAGCAGATAAGATACTTTGAAGAGCATTTCTCTAATACCGAAGTGAGCAGCAAACTGTAGTATGCAAGATAAAAATAGCTGTGACCTGGAATAAACACGTCTAACCAGTGGCTCCATGTAAACCCGAGATGGATAGTGTCTTCTGTGAGGACCCTTCAATGAAACCTGTAAATGTTTTCCTTACCGGTTTAGAGCCTGTTACCTAGGAAGTGTCTTCTGCACACATCAGTAGAACATAAAATCAGTACATTAACCCGTGAAAATAATGGCAGTTATACACATCAGTGAAGTGTACTTGGACAGTGAACACCCAATAATAAGTGCATGTATCAGTATATCAAGGAAGAGGTATAGTCGACGTTTCGGGCCGAGACCCTTCGTCAGGACTAACTGAAAGAAGAGCTAGTAAGAGATCTAGCTCTTCTTTCAGTTAGTCCTGATGAAGGGTCTCGGCCCGAAACGTCGACTGTACCTCTTCCTAGAGATGCTACCTGGCCTGCTGCGTTCACCAGCAACTTTTATGTGTGTTGCTTGAAATTCCAGCATCTGCAGATTTCCTCATGTTTGCATGTATCAGTACTTCCTTCACAATTCAGCATATCTTTTCAATGGAACAGCTTAGACCCATAGTCTTTCATCAAATTAACACTTCACGCATACAGTGATATGTGAAAGATTGTTCCCTATATCTGTGGTCCCTATCAGGAGGAGGAGTTGTGTTGCCTCTGGACAAATTCACATTCCGAGTCAATTTGGTCAGCAGCAAGGTGGTTCAAGATGTAAAACAGCATCATTCTTCAGCATTAACTGTGTGCAAAGTAAGCTATTTACTACGTAGCACATCTCTATAGCACTCTGCACATTGCCCAGCAATAAATATTGTTTTTTCATTACAGGCCTTCTAACCAACTACTGTCAGCAAAAGCTAGTGAATACTGACTGATATTTCTCAGTCCAATGTGTTTGAAAAATCCCCCTGATGTAGGCAATAATACAATGTACGAAGTACATTTTTCATCATTTGAATTGATGGGGGGGGGGGGTGAAGAAAAAAAAATGTATATTTTAAATTTTCATCCAAAAATGAGCACAAAACATCAGAGGCTGCCAAAAAGTTAACCAGAGCATGAGCAAAATTACTTGAGCTCCATATTGATGTGATTTTCCAACTTGTGTTATGCATACAAATTTCTAGGTCACTCTGCTTTACCTACTGATTAGATAACATGCAAGATGCCAAAATTTATCCTTATCATTAGTAATTAATGAGTAAATACATCTTCTAGATTCTCACAGTTAAAACCATACTATTTCATGGAGTTCTACCATTAAAAGACCACTTAAGAATTTTACCTGCTGAGATTCTTGTAAAAGGAAGACAAGTTCCATTCTGACTGAGGCTAAGCCACCACCCTGAGCTCCATGCAAGCTGCAGTAGCTAAGAAAGACTCTCAGCAGAGCTTGATTTCTCCTCAACCACCATTTCCTCCTTTCTGCATGTTCTTGTTTTGCTTGGAGCCTCCTCCGATCAATCTGATGCCTTTCATATGAAGCCGCTTCTGTACTCTCAGTTACATCATCTTGGTCAAATGAATCACTGATCTTTTTATTTATTTCAACAATCAAATCTTTCACTTCAGTTTTATAATTGCAGATTTGATGCATTGCATGAATTTCTTTTTCTAACCAGTTGTAGAGTTGAAATCGAAGCTTTCCTCCATCTACTTCATATCCTGTAGCTAATGTCCTAAGTTCAGTCATTAGAATTTTCAAACAGGCTCTGAATTTTAACTGTTCTGCTATTACATCAACTCGAGAGTCATAAGACGTGGAATCTTCTCTTGGAACTGAGTGGAACTCTTGAGGAAGTCCTTTCTCAATGTTAGCTTCTTTCACCATTTCTGTATCTTTCATATTCAAACCACCTGCCTCTTCCTCTTCATAGTCATCTTCTAAATCATTATCCCATTCAAGCTTTAGTGGCTCATCAGAAAATGTCACTATTGGTGCACTCCAGTCAATGCCAGCAGAATTACTGGTTTCCCATTCCAAGCCTGGCGCGCCTATCACAGTCTGTGGCCAGTTTGTACCAATAGTGCTTCTTTTGTTTTCTACTACACCATTTTGGTCTTGGACACTCGTACTAGAGCTTTCAGTTGTCAAGGATGGCTTTGATTTTTTCATGACTTTGGGGATTTTAGACAGTACCTCAAGAGCCAAGACTGGGCAACCAACTTTAAAATGAGCATTTGCCGTGGTGAAAAATAATTTCCTCTCAATGAGGTTAATTTCATCTTCACTGATTTTCTCTGTCGCAAGTCCTAAAGTAGCCAATGACCCTTCAGGAGGAGCAAAATGTCTTCTCATTAGTAGTGGATGAGCACGGAGATAATTGTAAAAACTGAAGACTGCTGGATTGCAAGATTTTATGAGAATTCCTGAAACATAATAGACACTACAATAAATATTTTTTCCAATTTACTAGGTTAGGTACAACCAAGTCAAAATTCATAAATTACGCCCATATGGGGCAATTACACTACATGAATAGTGAAGTTGCTAGAGCCCCAGATATTGAGATTCAGGACCTTTTTCCAACGAGGTAATGCATAGGAACTACAACAATCAGAAGTGACCATTGGCAACATAATGGTAAATGATGGTTTCTGTGATAAGAGAGCAAGCTTAGGTGGAGTAGGCGATGTAAAATGAGTGCCAATGGGGAAGGTTTGTGTGAACTAACAAAGTGGCCTCTGAGAACAAGTAGTGGAACACAAAACCAACAACTGGCAGTAGCTAAGGTCAGAGGACAGGGTTCATTTGGCTGGGGGCAGAGCATGTGTTTCAATAAGTGAGGCAATATTAGTTTTGCTTTCAATATTAGTGTCAATTTCTGTAACTATAATCAGAGTCACTAGAACCCAATTGATCATTGTAATCACTTCATCTGCAGATCTGTGAAAGCCTTTTGCTTAAAGATGCCACTGGTTATCTTTACCAAGTAAGACTGGTGGCATTTTTTCCAAAAATTATCATTTTGGTACACAGGAGAATGCATGGTACCTAAACTTAAAGAAAAATATACCTTGTAACATAACACTTTGGCCAATATGATTTAAAAGAAACTTTATATGCACATATTATTCCTACAAGTAACACACAGAGGAAATAGAGGAATCAGTAGGTTAGGTAGCATCTATAGAGGCAACTGGGCACTTGACATTTGGGGTCATACTGTCCTGAAGAAATGTCCCAACCAAAAATGCTGACTGTCCTTTACATGTTGCTCTAGATTTCTCACATCCACAGTCTCTTATGTCTCCATTTTCCCAATTAATTTAATTGCATATTTCATTTAAACAAGAAGTGCAGAGTGGGCATTCATACCTGGATGTTCTTCGGTACCTTTTGTAGGCTGTTCTAGCAATGTGTCCAATGCATTGGAATAATCTTTCATTGTCCAATATGCAATACTCCGCAGGAATGGATCTGGGTGCAGCTTACTTGGTGCAAACTCAGACCCACCTGGCTTACAGCCAAGAACCTTCTCATAGAGGATAGATTTACAAGTAGAGGAAGTTTCGTAATCAGATTCATACAATCTTGCAATAATCATGGCCAACTGGATATCATCCATTTTTTCCAAGATCACCTGTCAAAGCATAATCTTTGCATTTCAGTATGACAGTAAAAGTCAGACAAACATTCATGCAAGTCTGAATAACTGAATTGTATTGTACATTGAAATATGTGGATATCTGAATGTTAAAAATAGAAGAAAAACATTCTCCTCCTTCCACCATCAAGTGTATTACAGCAGTACATGAAATGTGGTTTACTTTAAACACTCAATTTCTAGACATCTAATGCTGTATTGTTTGGCTGTATTCATGTGTATGGTTGAATGACAATTAAAACTAAAGTTGAAATGATATTTCAGCATTAAGTGGCATTAAACTTAAATGAACTGATAAAACTGTTTATTTTAAACAATCTTGGTCCTATAAAGATAACATTTTCTAATGATATCTGTTACAGCAGATAGCAAATAATAAAATACTGTTTTGGCTAGGTTACTTTGGAAAAAAATTAATTAAGCTTTGAAGGAAAATCAACGATACCTCAATGGCATCCTTTAAAGAACCAGCCAAAAGGAAAAATGCAGCAGCCTGCTCAAAGCGCTGTTTACCCAGCAAAGCAAATGCATTCTTCAAAGCTGCTTTACGCCATCTATCTTCACTAAAATTGTGTTTGAAAAACTCAGTCATCTTCTTATCCTGCTGAGATCTGAGGAAACAAAAATAACTTTTGAATTATATTTCCACTGCATGTGCTAAATGTGTAACTGTGCTTTAGTATCATTCCACTAATCAGGGAAACAAACCACAGTTTATTATTTTGAAGATGTTATGAACAATATAATGGAATTTTATTTGAACCAATTCATCAAGTATAATTGGGTACCTCTTACACACAACACATGCATGTATACTGTAAATGGTTGCATGATCTTCCCTGTGTATAATGCATTACACATAGACCTAAGCCAGGATAGTGCCATCAATTAATGAACCTAGCACAACTGACATCACTTAAGCAATTTTTTTGGTCAAGTGTGGTACTTGACCAAACAATTACAGTCTATCCCCGTGTTATTTAAAAGAGTCAAGGATATTGTCAGACCATCAGAGTCAAATTCTTCCATCTTAGGTCATTCTCAGATAAGTTTCTTTGTTCCTGCCTAAACCTTCCAGGTTTGTGATGGATTTCATTTTCTTCAAGTTTCCTTCATGGCAAGTGTGATCCCTGAGCCCTCAACAAACTTCAATTCTCCTATTCAATGAATCATCTTCCCCAACACTGCCCCTCCCCATCCTTAACCTCTGCTTCTCTCTCAGTATCCTATCTTTTATGCACCCTCTCATTCCAAATTTCTCCTTGGATCCTTTTCAATCATCTTCTAGCTCATTTCCAACCAGCTTCCCTAACTACTTCCTCAATTGTTCTCTCTCCACTCTTCTGCCAATTCCCTAACAGTCCCCATCCACATAATCTTTTTCAGCAATCTGATAGTTTTCCTCTCCTTAACTATCTTCAGCTGGAATACTCTCCTCATGACTTCTTCGCTCTCTTTCACCATAGTGGGAAATTACAAAGTCAAAATTTCTTATAAAGTTTACACATATTGAATAATTTCTATCCCAAGTTACCTAACATGCATTCTTTTCATTCTTCAAAAGTTGCGCATCTCTCAAGCCGATGATTTACTGTAGAAACCACATTTGAAAATATATTCAATGGTACAATATGTGACTTTCTACACCATATAGCATGCATTATTCCACCAATGTATTTCTGGTCACTAACACCTGCTAACTAATAACATACTGCAACAAATTTGTGTCTTAGCCTTTATTTACTGTATTTTTAGTTTCAGATACAGCATGGTTACAAGCCCTTCTGGCCCAACAAGCCTGTGCTGCCCAATTACATCCATGTGAGCTATTAACCTACTAACCGTACGTCTTTGGAATGTGGGAGGAAACAGAAGCACCCAGAGGAAACTCACAGTCACAGGGAAAACATACAAACTTCTTACAGACAGTAACAGGAAGTTTAGTGATGGACTTAAAACCAATTTTTATAATGAACAACTTCTTTTAAAGTGGGGCTCATCCTATAAAAATTTGACCCCTTATATTCTTGTAACTTAGTATTCATTTCCAAAGATGTAATCTACAAGGTAAATAATAAATTAATCAATTCATATTGCTAATTTTAATTCCTTGTATGCTGTATCTAGGTGAGACAGTATGAAACACTATGCCTAGAAATTGAATTGCTATCACTCCATACAGCATCAAGCCAATATAAAAAAAAAAATCACCTTGGGTCAAAATGTGAAGACAAATATTTATACATTACAGGCATATGCAATTGATGTCATTCCCCAAAGATTACACGTTTGGGAACTTGCACCATATTGTTCTGAATTTGTCATCACTGGATATTTAGTGCAGCACTGGAATGCGAAACAGTGGTGAAATTAGTAGAGTTTCTGCCTCATTGCTCCTATGATGTGGCTTCAGTTCTGACCCTCCATGCTGTCTATACAAGTTCTTCACGTGACTTTATAGGTTTTCTCTTTTTACTCCAGTTCCCTGCAACATCACCAAGATGCACAGCTGATAGGTTAAATGGCCATTAAAAATGTTCCTAGTAAATAAATGTAGAATTTGAAAGCAGTTGAATAGAAAGTGGAGTAAATAAAATGGGATTAGTGAAAGTGGGCACCTAATGGCCATCATAGGCTTGGCATGACTCTATGACACGAGTTAAATAAATTATTTGCTTTCATTCATGGCTTCTCCCTCAATGTAGTAAACCTTCAATTATATCAGTAGTAAATGTCCAGCCCACTTTTTAAGATAAGATTAGATCTACTTGTCACATGTACATCGAAACATCATTTGCGTCAATGGTCAACACAGCTGATGATGTGCTGAGAGCAGTCTGCAAGTGTCCTCATGCTTCCAGCACCAACACAGTATGCCCACAACTTATTAACCCTAACCTGTACGCCATTGGAATTTAGAGGAAACGGGTGCTTATCTGTCCTTGTAGAGAAGCAAAACACAAAAGTTAGTTAATAAAGGCGTTCAGCCTGACAATATCCTGACCCTCTGAACTCTACTTGGAGGTTTCCAAAAATGCTAGTTATTGTCCAAAACTTCAAAGTGTTCTTATTCATCCTTTTTAAAGGAAGCATGCCATCAATTCAGTCTGCACCAATAATATCTTGTGGATAAGAAGGAGAAATGATAGGATGTTAGAGAATGCAACCTCCCGTGCTTCCTGTAGACTTGACACTGAATTGCAGAGAGAAAAAAAATACAAATGTCCTACTGTGTCAATGCTGGCCAAAGAAAAGCTTACCATCCTAACCTCACTTTCCAGCTTTAGTTTGGCTGTCAGTTTCAACATTTCAAGTGCACAACCAAGTACTGTTTAATTACCAAAAATTGTGCACAATTCCTTCAAGCAGGCAGTTCCAGACCACATCAACTTATGTAGAACATTTTCATATTTCTATCAATTATTTTAAATCTGCATCTCCTGGTTGCTGGCCTCTCTGCAATGCAAGGCATGATCCTTTTGATTTGTCCTTTTTTAAAAAAAAGATAACCAAACATGCAGCAGTTTCCCTAATTCCAAATAAAACAACCAAGACCCAACCATTTCCAAGTGATGACTAAAATTTCTTCAGTTCTGGCAGTTTTTACTTTTTCTGTACTTTCTAGTATGAGTGCATCATTCTGATATGTGATGAATAGAATTGTATGCCGTAATCTAGCTGTGGTTAGCCACTGCTTTCTAGCACAACTTTCCTATTCTTGTATCCTACATTTGGAGGTAAAAACCAGTCACTGGAAAAATATCAGAGTTTCCTTTGGATACTTCCTTGATATTATTGACTTGAAACAAAATATTAGTAAGCAAAAAATTTATTTTCTGTGATTTGCCCGTATTTTCACAAGTGCTCTTGCCAGAACTAAATAAATTCTGCTTGTCACAACAGACATATTTACAATGAAGTGCAATAGATGACAATTGTTGCTGAAAAAAAAACATAAACCTATTCAAGATAGCCTAATGACAACAATGTCTAAAAGTTTTATGAAAAATTATCAGATATACGAAGGGTGATTGATAAGTTCGTGGCCTAAGGTAGGAGTCAATTTTAGAAAACCTAGCACATTTTTCAACATAGTCCCCTCCTACATCTACACACTTAGTCCAGCGGTCGTGGAGCATACGGATTCCTTCTTTGCAGAAGTCGGCGTCTTGGACCTCCAGAAAGTGGTCCACAGCAGAGGTGATTGATAAGTTCTTGGCCTAAGGTAGAAGGAGATGAGTTATACAGCTCTCATTACATGCATGTTCAGTTCAACTCTGAGTGATTATGCTGAAAGTTTGAAGTTAATAACTCATATCCTTCTACCCTAGGCCACAAACTTATCAATCACCCCCGCTGTGGGCCACTTTCCAGAGGTCCAAGATGCCGACATCTACAAAGAAGGGATCCGTATGCTCCATGACCACTGGACTAAGTGTGTACATGTAGGAGAGGCCTATGTTGAAAAATAAATGTGCTAGGTTTTCTAAAATTGACTCCTTCTACCTTAGGCCACGAACTTCTCAATCACCCCTTGTATGTGCACACTCAACACCACAGGAATGCATTACTGCAGATTTAGGCTCACCCGTGTTAAAAAATCATGCAGATAACAAAACACTTATCAAATGAAAAGACTGGTTATAGCACAATCAATACCAAATATCCTTTAGTTTCAAAGAGCATTGAAAGAACAGGATATCAATATTTGAGCAGAAGATAGAAAAACTGAAATATTCTTTCAGACTTAAAGAGAAAGTGCATCAAGACTAAAAACAGGATGCCATTAAACATCAACAATTTGTCAGACCAACCTAGTCAAATCAGTAACAGAAGAAATACAAATAAAAAATCTTATCACTGAGATTTACGTAAGGGAGATGTTTATTTCCCCAAGAGGCATCTTGAATCTGAGTCTGAATTTTCAGGGTTAGCTCTAATCATTTATAGGAAAGACACAACTTGAAAGAATAGATAAGTGAAATGACTTCATAATTTTCCATTTATAATTGTCCTTTGCATACACTTTACAACTGAACTGACCTGAATAAACCCCAGAGTACAGCCTTCTTCTTTATAGCAAGATAAAATAACGCAGCATCCAATGCATCATTGTTTCGTTGAAAAGCAGCTTTAGCAACCTGTATGGGAAAGAGGAAAGAAGTATTCCCATTTCTATACCAGTAACACTGAAGAGATTGGTTAAAGTGGACAATTGTTGTGCTGGGGCATCGTAGTTATGAATATAGCAACGGTGCTCATCATCAGCATCAAATTTAGCTACAACAATATTTTCTGCTTGACACCAGCTCCAAGACAGTGTCAGCATTCAGTAATGACAACACATCATGCTTAATGTGAATCTCATTTAAGAATTCACAACCTTGCCCAATTGCATTCAAAATATTTGCTTAAAATTGCAATTTCAACATATGCGCAAGCGAAAGTTTGGAGCAAAATTTAACATTTACAATATTATACAGATATGGAATTGTGAAACATTTATGTGAAGGAAATCCACAGATTTAAAGTTAAAGTTTCATGCTAGGCTATTATGCTAAGGGTTAAACATTGCATTTAGTATGCCATTAGAAGTAATTTAATAGGGTAGACTGTGCTGAACCTAACTTTTACCCAAGTTCCCTAACCACCAGCATTTGACTAGGCTGGATCCTGATCTCACCTATTGTCTTTAACATAGTCGGTGCCAAACTTTTGTCCTGTCCCCATGTACGCTAGAAACCAGGAGATAGAGCTCTGCCTTTTGTCAAAAGTTCATAATTTATTTTCAGTCAGTTGTGGAGGCAGATACATTAGGTTAGGGACATTTAAGAAACCCTTAGATAGCCTTTTCTATCAGTCATGTGCCTATGTAGGAAGGAAGGGTTAGAATGATCTTAAGAGTACATTAAAAGGTCAGCACAACATCATTAGTCAAAGGGCCTGTACTGTTCTATGTTCTAAATGCTAATCAAAATATGTAAATATAACCTACAGTAAACACTTAGATTGACAAATGTGAAGTGAAATATGCAAAAAAAAACTTGCGCTCCAAATTCTTCCAACTGCAAATGCCCATTCAAATGTACTGATTTTCAACACTACCCCAAGTCTGTCTACAGCAGCACAGGTAGTAGGTTGCCCAGTGCAATACTACAGAATCTAGCAAGACTGGGCTCTACCATTTGATACCCTTTGGAATCCAGGTTAATTAAAATTACTTCAGCAAAGGAGACAAAGAAATGATATACTCCAGTGCATATGTTGCACAACAATGAAGTTTTTCCTAAATTTACTTACTTTCTATAATATTTTTAAAGAATAAATTAATTTTACAGATAGTTAATAAAACTAAAAGCCAGGACAAAATGCACAAGACAATTTCAAAATATACATATTGACAGCAATAGGTTACAATCACATAATGGCATTATTATAGAGAAAAGTTGCAAAACTCTTCAGAGTGCAAAAAGAACAGATCCAGATTATAAAAAGAAACAATATTAAAATTGACTAAAGTGCTTTTAGAGGAGATAAAGACGAGGAAGCAAATGAGTCTGGATAGGATAAACTGTGAACTAGAGGCAAGAATCAGAGAAACAGTGTTTGTGGGAGGTGGCCAGACCACAGGCCATGGTGATGGGGAAGGGATGGTTGAGGGCAATAACAAGTTTAAATTGGAAATATAGGATCCAACTTAAAGTGGCTGTGATGGACATTTGTGATTTGAGGACTGCTCCATTGTTGCTAGACTTCTACATCAAAATTACCACTCTACCACCATGGTTAATAGTGATTTTCATTGATAGCTCTGTCCCTACAATTTATGAGCAAATATAGAAATATTTTCTTCCAAACCTGCAGCCATTTTAATGTTGTTATTGTAATACTGTACACTTTGTCAATGTTTCGTTAGCAGTGCCATAAAAATAATGTAATAAACATTATTATTAAAACTCATAAAAGCAAGGAGAAACACTCTTCACTCAGTGAGGGTAATAAACCAGGGATGAATCAATACAGGATTTGATTTAACTCTAGACCCTAGGCGGATTAATTGAGTTGGGGGATCAGGTACGAGAGTGCCCAAGTACAATTCCAGCACAGACTACTTTCAGAATGATTTCTTTTTCAATTTTCTCTTCTAAATACATATCCGCCCATCATCAAAGGACAATGGACATTGACAGCATATGATACCTCAGCAAATTGTTATTATAATCTACAAGTCCAGACAGTGAGGCTCCAGGAAGGTTCCCCCCCCCACCCCATCATAATTAAACTGAACTTAGCATTTACCTAAAAAGTAACCTTTCACCTCCTGACTTCATTTATTCTGGTTCTAATGACACGAGCCAAGTCTAGATAACTGAACATTCAGACTAAAATTAAATATAGTGTTACTCTTATCTGCTTAATTCTGTACTAAATTAAGAAATATGCATACCTAATAATCACTTAAAGACTATACCAAAGCTGTTTAAGATAATCCAGTCAGTAGTTTAATTATGTAACTCTATTTTTACTGGCAATTAATATGTGACTTTTCCCACACATAAAATGTAAATTAGCCATAATTTTACCAAAATAAAAATATTAGCTACTTAGCAACTTCAAAAAAGAGAGATCTACAATAAATATAGGCAGCTTGAAGTAAATGAGGTGCTAAAGGAATATAAAGGATGTAAAAAGAATCTTAAGAAAGAAATTAGAAAAGCTAAAAGATATGAGGTTGCTTTGGCAAGTAAGGTGAAAATAAATCCAAAGGGTTTCTAAAGATATATTAATAGCAAAAGAATAGCGAGGGATAAAATTGGTCCCTTAGAGAATCAGAGTGGACGGCTATGTGTGGAGCCAAAAGAGATGGGGGAGATTCTGAACAATTTCTTTTCTTCGGTATTCACTAAGGAGAAGGATACTTAATTGTGTAAGGTAAGGGAAACAAGTAAGGTAGTTATGGAAACTATGATGATTAAAGAAGAGGAAGTACTGGCGCTTTTAAGGAATATAAAAGTGGATAAGTCTCCGGGTCCTGACAGGATATTCCGTAGGACCTTGAGGGAAGTTAGTGCAGAAATAGCAGGGGCTCCGACAGAAATATTTTAAATGTCATTAGAAACGGGGATGGTGCTGGAGGATTGGCCTATTGCTCATGTTGTTCCATTGTTTAAAAAGGGTTCTAAGAGTAAACCTAGAATTATCGGTCTGTGAGTTTGACGTCAGTGGTGGGTAAACTGATGGAAAATATTCTTAGAGATGGTATATATAATTATGTGGATAGACAAGGTCTGATTAGGAATAGTCAACATGGATTTGTGCGTAGAAAGTCATGTTTGACAAACCTTACTGAATTCTTTGAAGAGGTTACTAGGAAAGTTGACGAGGGTAAAGCGGTGGATGTTGTCTATATGGACTTCAGTAAGGCCTTTGACAAGGTTCCACACGGAAGGTTAGTGAGGAAGGTTCGATGGTTAAGTATTAATATTGAAGTAGTAAAATGGATTCAGCAGTGGCTGGATGGGAGATGCCAGACCGTCGTGGTGGATAACTGTTTGTCAGATTGGAGGCCAGTGACTAGTGGTGTGCCTCAGTGATCTGTACTGGGTCCAATGTTGTTTGTTACGTATATTAATGATCTGGATAATGCGGTGGTAAATTGGATTAGTAAGTATGCAGATGATACTAAGACAGGCGGAGTTGTGGATAATGAAGTAGGTTTTCAAAGCTTGCAGAGAGATTTAGGTCAGTTAGAAGAATGGGCTGAAAGATGGCAGATGGAGTTTAATGCTGATAAATGTGAGGTGCTACATTTTGGTAGGACTAACCAAAATAGGACATACATGGTAGAAGGTAGGGCATTGAAGAATGCAGTAGAACAGAGGGATCTAGGAATAATGGCGTATAGTTCCCTGAAAGTGGAATCTCATGTGGATAGGGTGGTGAAGAAAGCTTTTGGTATGTTGGCCTTTATAAATCACAGCATTGAGTATAGGAGTTGAGATGTAATGTTGAAATTGTACAAGGCATTGGTAAGGCCAAATTTGGAGTATCGTGTGCAGTTCTGGTCACCGAATTATAGGAAAGATGTCAACAAAATTGAGAGAGTACAGAGAAGATTTACGAGAATGTTACCTGGGTTTCATCTCCTAAGTTACAGAGAAAGGTTGGACAAGTTGGGTCTTTATTCTTTGGAGTGTAGAAGGTTGAGGGGGGACTTGATAGAGGTATTTAAAATTATGAGGGGGATAGATAGAGTTGACGTGGATAGGCTTTTTCCATTGAGAGTGGGGGAAGATTCAAACAAGAGGACATGAGTTGAGAGCTAAAGGGCAAAAGTTTAGGGGTAACATGAGGGGGAACTTCTTTACTGAGAGAGTTGTAGCTGTGTGGAACGAGCTTCCAGCAGAAGTGGTTGAGGCAGGCTTGATGTTGTCATTTAAAGTTAAATTGGATAGCTATATGGACAGGAAAGGAATGGAGGGTTATGGGCTGAGTGCAGGTCAGTGGGACTGGGTGAGAGTAAGACTTCGGCACGGACTAGAAGGGCCGAGATGGCCCGTTTCTGTGCTGTAATTGTTATATGGTTATAAAAAAACCAGACTATATAAAAACAGAAAGCACTACATAACCACAACTTACTCATGTTGTGGAGATAATAAGGGAATAAGCATGAAATGTTCCATCTTAAACTGAGAATTATCAGTTTGCATTGCAAATACATAAAACATTTCTTAATTACGTAAAACATTCGAGGCAGATTAAAAACAAAATCCATTTTCACCTACATTGTGTGACACATTTTTAATTGCTTCCCCAACCAAAACAGCGGCATAACAGGCAGTAACTAACTAACCAAAACATCACACTCCCATCACAAATTATGTAAGCTCCATTTTACCTTAATGCATTTATGTACTTCTTTCATGACTATTGTTTGGAGTTGATAAGATGTTGGAAGCACAATACCTTCTCAATGCATTTGCGGAGTGTATTAATGTTTCGAATCCACCACCCCACTCCCATGGCTTTCAGATCAGACCACTGAGGATCCCCTTTCTGTATGGCAGGGATCATATTGAGCAACTCTTCCTCAGCTTCAGAATGAAAGGCCCAGGCAAAGTGGCATGTAGATAAACCTGCAAAATGCAAGAACAATGTTTTCATCCAAAGAGTTTTGGCTCAAGTAGTTGTATTAAAAATACGCAAAAATACCAGTCCAGTTTCATGGTATAAAGTTAGCAGCTGAAAACTACAATCATGATTGATCTATGCTAGAAAAATCTTAACAGAATATGAATGAGTCTTATTTGCAATAGAAGTTAAAGCTAATAATCATAAATATTTATAACCAAGAGAAACAAAGTCAATGCTCTGCTTCATTACTTCTTACAAATCAAATCTTCCCTTAATTTTTTTGCATGATTTCCCAGCCATATTGATATTGATCTCCCTTTAATTCTGCCCGTAGGATGAAGATACGCAACTACAATAATCAATATCTGTGACTGAAGCTTTGATACACGAGACCACCCATTCTCAGTTTGCCCGTGGTGCTCAGCATGGCCGACCATTCCATTCATCTGCTTTGCTCTTTACATATGATCTTACTCCATATAATAGTCATCAGATAAGATGAAGATTAGCTTTATTTGTCACATTAACATCAAAATATAGAAAAATACTGTGAACTGCACCGTTTGTGTCAATGGTCAACACAGTCTGAGAATGTGCTGGGGGCAGCCCACAAATTTCGTCATGCTTCCGGCACTAACGTAGCATGCCTACAACTTACTAACTGGTATGTCTTTGGAATGTGGAAGGAAACCTGATCACCCGGAAGAAACCCACACAGTCATGGGGAGAACAAACAAACTCATTACAGATAGCAATGGGAATTGAATTCTGATTGCTGGCACTAGAAAGCTAACCACTACGCTGCTGTGCCCCCTTTTCCAAAGGCAGCCTTTCTTCTAACTCATGACTACAGTGTTATTCCCAGTGTACTCCAAAGTTTCCTCCTTACCTTCTCTCATTATTTATATCCCAACATCTATATGTTATCATGGAAACACACGAGGCTACAGATGTTGGGAGGTAAGATGTATGTTATTCAAACAGCAGCTCAATTTCCTCACTTTACAAGTTCTATCATTCAATGCTACGACTAATTGTTTTAAGCTTATTGTGGTTCAATGAGAACTACTTCACCCACACAATGAAAAGACCAAAGCCAGTTTATTCTGCCTTGGCCCCAACTACTTCCATTCAATACTAATTATTCTGCAATCATTACCTTCTGTTCCTGGTTGAAACTACTGTCATTTAGACAACTATAACTTCGTGACTCTATTTACTAAGTTCTGAGCTCCTGGAGAAGAGGTGCTAAAGCAGTGAGTTTTCATATTAAGTTGCATACTATAAACTTAGAATTCACTTGGAATAGGACTGTTCAGTGTTCTGATAAAAAGCAAAAATTGAATAGAAGTTAATAGATTAATTCTTAGCTGAATTCTGCCAACTCAAAATAAATTATGGAATAAGCCTCCAGGCAAGGAAAGTGGACAGTTCCAATAGCAGCGCACATTTTAACAGGGATAAGAATAGTTAACCTTTGCTAACGATGCCCTTGTTATTTTGCATCACAAAGGAGATCAGTTTGGTAAATTACCGGATTTTTGTAATGTGGATACAAAGCAATCAGCCAACATACCTGCTAAAATGGAGAAAGTTGTAAAGAAAAATATGAATGAAGTTTGTTATTAAACCAATAGTGATGTTCTCCATTATTACCATTTCAGAATAAGTTAATGGTTGATGGTTAATACTGCCTAAGCCTAAACAAACTTAAAACACTTTTACCATGGACCTGGCACGTTAGCTTTTTTTGAAAGAAACAAAGATCTTTACATTATCACTTCCTTTTTTCCCCTAGATTAATTGTATTTCAAAGAACAGTGAGAACTTAACGTACTTTATTACAGACAAAACATTTTCAAACACTCATTATCTTTCACATTGTAGCTTCCCAATTAGTTCCTTCTCCCAGACAACAGCGAGGGATGGAGGCAAAAGGTTAGGAGATAAATGGTAACAACAGGCTAGCAAAGAGGAGGTTCACTTTGCCTTTGTCCCTCTCTTTGGTCAGCTTGCTTCAGAACATGCTAAAGTGTTCCGTTTGCATTTCAGTCAAATCTAGTATTTTCAAATTTTTGATAGCAAGCATGATGGGGAAAATATGAGAAGGGGCACCAGAGCAAAGAGTCTTGAGGGCTTAAGGCAAAGAGGAAGATGCAGTTAGAGATAGCGAGGGACATCTATAGTACAAGAGGACAGGCAAAGAAATAGCTGCTACTTGTAACTGAAAATGAGTGAAGAGAGAATAAGTGGCTGCACATACAGTTAGAGATAATGGAACCCGGGAGCTATAAGTGACAGAATCTTGAAGTTGGTTCACTGTGACGTAGGAAATTTAATGAGTTCAGTAACGATAAGGGCTAACGGAGACATCAGTATATGACAGACAATTAGTTACCTCAGTAGAACTACAATTTCATGTATAGTACTACAGGTTAGAATGTGATGGTTCCATATAATGGTTCCAGGTTCCTTTCACCCCACTAAGAGGAAATATTTACAAATTACTTGAATGTAGTTAATTTTGAGACTTGCACAAGTAGAACAACAGTAACAATTACCCTTTAAGTAATTAAATTACACTTTGATACTTTACCCAAATCTCATACCTTGATGTAAAAGCTGAAGTCTATATACTGGAGGCAGTGACGTCAAGAGACAAATATGCAAGCGCATGGCAAGCAAATAACGTAAACCGCATTCATCCAAAGTTTCACCTCAAATTTTAAAAAAAACATATTTTACTTTACAATATACAGGGCCATCATGGATATGCTTACATTTACTATATGTATACTTATTACTATATTAGTTTTCCTAAATAAGTTGCAACAGAATACAGGAGCCCCTCAGGTCTGTGTACTGAATCCCCTCCTTTACTCCTTGTACACCAGTGGTCTCCAACCTCCGGTCCGCGGACCGATACCAGGCCACAAAGCATGCAGTAGTGCAGTGGTAGCTGGGACATACCCAGCACATCTTTAAGAAAAAAGCCGAAATAAACAAGCTTAGATCTGGGCTGACATTTACGTGCCGGGCGGCACTTAATTAATTAGCTTGTTTATTTCCGCTTTTTTCTTAAAGATGTGCTGGGTGCATCCCGGCTACCGCTGCACCTCTGCATGCATCGCAGCCTGGAGGTTGGGGACCACTGCTGTACACCTATGACAGTATCGCCACCCACAGCTCCAATCTGTTAATTAAATTTGCCAACGACACTACATTGATTGGCCTCATCTCAAAGGATAACAAGGTGGCCTACAGGAAAGAAGTCATTTCTCTGACACAGTGGTGTCAGGAAAACAACCTCTCCCTCAATGTTTCAAAAACAAAGGAGCTGGTTGTGGATTACAGGAGGAATGGAGACAGACTAACCCCTGTTGACATCAATGGATCTGGGGGTCGAGAGGGTAAACAGCTTCAAGTTCCTCGGCATTCACATCACTGAGGACCTCATGTGGTCTGTACACACCAGCTGTGTGGTGAAAAAGGCACAACAGCGTCTCTTTCACCTCAGACGGTTGAGGAAGTTTGGTGTGGGCTCCCAGATCCCAAGAACTTTCTACAGGGGCACAATTGAGAGGATCTTGACTGACTGGCATAGGAACTGTACCTCCCTTAATTGAAGGGACTTTGCAAAGAGAGGTGTGGACAGCCCAGCACATCTGTAGTTGTGAACTTCCCATGATTCAGGACATTTACAAGGACAGGTATATAAAAAGAGCCTGTAGGATCACTGTGGACCCAAACCATCCCAACCACAATCTATTCCAGCTGCTATCATCTGGGAAGTGGCATTGCAGCATAAAAGCCAGGACCAACAGGCTCCAGGTCAGCTTCTTCCACCAGACCATCAGACTGACGAACTCACGCTGATTTGAGTGCACATTGACTGTTCTACTTATTATAAATTACTATGATTGCACATTTAGATGGAGGCGTAACGTAAAGATTTTTACTCCTCATGTATGTGAAGGATGTAAGAAATAAAGTCAAGAATATTAATAAATTTTAAAACAGTGCAATAACATCTAAAATTAAATGTTTTATTGTAACTCACATTTTGATTTTTTTTTGGGTAATATATTTAAAAGTTAATTCCATTCACTTGAACATTTGCACTATTTAAAAATAATTCCATTCCTGACATGCACATCAACTGTTAAATACATTGAATCCAGTACAAAAGAGTTATACACTTCATTCTGAAGTGTGCCAAATTGGAGAGAAAAAGCATTCAAATACCAAGGCCTACCATACAAATAATTTATGTCAATTAAAAATTTTTAAAAGGCTTATTAATATCCTTATAGTTCATATCAATGTGCTTTATTTTATGTAGAGTATACACAAAAATAGTTCTTCAGTAATATGGAAGTAGTATATTAATCATTACTAGATAACTAGAAAATATTAACCACTTGACCCACCATGTTTTCTCCCTGGCATGACTCATGGTTCACTCTTTTTAAATAATTATTTTCAAAGACTCAGTTGTCTTTCCGTAACTTTAAGAGACAGCAATAGACTGAATTTAGGAAGGAATTCTTATCTTGATAAATTTAAACCAAAGATAATGAGCTAATCAATGGAAGTGAACCCACAGCCATATAGAACTCCCTTGTTTTTGAAACAGGAGCTTGTGGATTTTTTTTTAAATATACAGGTCCACCTGACAGAACAGATGATAAAATTTCTTTGACCTCAAATGTTGAGCCCATTTCTCTTACCATAGATGTTACCTAATGTCCCAAATGTTTCTCGTATTTTCTGGTTTTTATTTACTCTTAATACCAGTTTTTTTTTAAATGTCGAAACAGATGAAATTGGAGATTAATGTCTCATCATTAAAAATGGCCCTTCCAAACAATAGAGCATTCACTGCATTCAAGGTAGGTTTTTCACTCAAGCTCTGAAAGGAATTTGAATCCAAAGTCATCTTCTTCAAAGTACATTTATTATCAAACTGTGTATGCTATGTAAAACTTTGAGATTCGTGTCCTTACAGGCAACCACAAGGAGTTAATTAGGACTTGTTATTAACCAAGTCCCAATCTGGTCCTTTGGCCCAATAGTATTTTTCAAAGACATCTATAGAAAATACATTCAGCCTGTGGGTAAAGAGGGCAGCAGACCTGATCCAGTCAGATCTGCAGTGAATAAACTAGGTAATAAAATGGGAACCTTTTTCTTTACCCTCAAATTCAAAATAACAATATTAATTGCATGTTTGATAAGAAATATTTATAAAACTAAACAATGAACTAAATAATCCTACATACCACAATCTATTCTTGTTGCTCTGTTTCAGCAAATAAATACATTGCTTACAA
This sequence comes from Mobula hypostoma, assembly GCF_963921235.1. NCBI lineage: Eukaryota > Metazoa > Chordata > Chondrichthyes > Myliobatiformes > Myliobatidae > Mobula > Mobula hypostoma. Next base: position 77,576,113 of record NC_086109.1, read on the forward strand.
AATATTACTGGTTAAATCCAAAGCTATTGTACAAATATACAAGATTGTGCTATCACTAAAATAGTCGACTTGGCAAATAAGCCAAAAGTTATTATATACATACCAGAATAATCCTTGTCCCTGTTTTCATTAACTTCTGTGCTTGTGGTGGCCACTGTGTCAGCTAAAGCTACAAGAAACATCTGTTCCAATCGTGTAAGTCCGGGCAAACTTGAGTGCATCAAATGACTGGAAAGCACACGAGCATGTTCAGGCCCGAAGTACGTTGGTCCATACTGGGATAAATTAATGACTTTGGACTTGGATTCCTTCTTTTCAATTACAAAATCAACGAAGTCATCTGTGCTTAAACTTGGAGACTGGAACAAATCAGCATACTGATCCTCCATTTTTTTACTCTGAGGTTGTGAACCTTTGTCTACTTTCGCAGTTTCTTCTGCAATTTTATACGTTGTGTCCTGATCGGCTGATAGCAATGCATAAAGAGGTAGTGGTGGAATTGAGTCTATTTCTGTATAATCACGAGTACCTTCTCTTCCAGCTATAACTGTGTCTTTCCCTGTACTTCCACTTACGCTGATGGTTCGAGAAAGGTGGCGTCGAGGACCTCCTCCTTCACCTGGGTCTTTGTCCCTAAAGATGGCAACTTCTCCAGCAATACATTTAACCAAATGTGAAAGGATTGCCTTAGCTCTGCGCACTTTGCCTAAATCCATAAGTTCCAGTAGCTGAGTGGGGTGATATTGAGGAAGAGTAGGAGAGAGAATGTGAGCAGCTTCAAATAATCCACCATCTTGAATCATTCCTGGGACTCCAAACACATCATCTCCAATAGTAGTTCCATCAACCACACTCTGCCGCTTTGGAAGCACTTTAGACTCAAATACATCAGCATCAACTAGTTCATCAAAAGATGATACGCTCCCATTTTCAGTATTGCTTAATGGCTTTGTAGAATGCTTCCACTGTGCATACACGTGCATTTCACAGTCCATCCCAATTACTAGAATGCCATCTCTCACCCAGGATAAAGAAACCGGAAGTGAAGGTGTTCCATCTACAGAAGATATCAAATCCACACATCTCAGCAATACCCATTTTGACTTTGTGCCTTGTTTAATGCTTCCACCTAGTGGCAAAGTAATTACAGCTAATCCATCTTTACTTGTGGCTTGTTCAGTTACAATCCCTGATAGTCTCCCGTACATGAGAATTTTGGAACCCACTCCAACTGTAAGAATATGAGAACCGTCTTCTTTTGATACCCAGTCCAAATGTACCAAATGTTTTATACTGGACATCATATTTTTGCCTTTAAGATAAAGGTCTGATTTATTATACACAAATAAATTGCTATCGACGCTGACTCTTGAATCCAGGACACCTCCAACCTTGCCTAAGTCATCCAAATGAATTGTCTGCTCCAGCACCCACTCTGATCCTCCAGTAGATTCACATTCAAAAATGGAGACGTGCATTGAAAATTCTTTTGAAGTAATGCCATTAGGCTGTAGAGACTCTTTGTAAGCCACAGCCAAACGGCCTGTGTATGAACAGCTTACTGCCACAGGGCGCCCAGCTACACTTACTGCACTGTTATTGTGTTCTCCTTCTTCATTCATCAAAGGCCAAGTTTCCCAGCGATATGCACGTACTTCCTCAGAGTCTGAGTTTTTATCCACAGTACATCGCCAGAATCTTACTTTACCATCTGAGCATGACGTCACTATTAGATAAGGTGCAAGGCAGACTGGATAAATGGAAGATGAGCTCAAGTGACCTAAAAGAAAGAAAACCTATTATACAGTGAGACATTCTTAGTTGAAACTGCAGTATACAAGAAAACCAGGACAAGAGAAGGCCATAAGGCCCTTCAAACCTACCCCACCATTTACTATGATCATGGTTGTCCTATGCTGGTCTTCACTGCTGTGTCATTTCTCCAGAACCCTCTATGCCTTGAGCTATCAATATTTATCCAGCTCCACCTTAAGCACTTCTAATGATTCACCTTCCATCACCAGGGCAGAGAATTTCACATATTTGCCATCCTTTGTGAGAAGAAATTTCTACGCATCACAATTTTAAATAACCATCCTCTTATCTTCTAATTATGTCCCTTTGTTCAAGTCTCTTCCCCTAACAAAAACAACCTAATCATGCCCCCTTGTGATCTTGTGGGTCTCAATAAATTCACCATTCATTCCTCTAAACACCAAAGGATATGGTCTCAATCTGCTTAGCTTTTCTTGATAGTGCTACTCTCCCATCACAGGTATCAGCCTCGTGAATCACCTCTCAACTGCCTCCAATGCTACATGATTGTTTTATTTAAGGCAAGAGGACCAAAAATGTCAAGCACTCTTCAAAAATTATGTTTGAATAAGGTCGCTCATCATTCTTGTAAAGTCCAAGGAATACCGGTCCAAACTATTTAGTCTCACTTGGTAGGACAACCCTCTCAATCCAAAGATTAACGTGGTGAATCTCCTTTATACTGCTTCAAATGTTATTCTATCATTTTTTGTTTAATGTAAGGTGATCAAAACTGCACATAATATTTCAGGTGAAGTCTCATCAAACTCTGTACAATTGGAACAATTCCTTATTTTTAAAAAGGCCAAACCATTTTAAGAAGGTCAAAATACTGTTTTCATTAACCACTTGTTGGACTGTCAGCTTTTTGTGATTCATGCACTATGACAGGTAGATCTCTCTGTACTTCACTCACTTGCAGACTTTTTGCAGTTACATGATGATTAGCTTTTTGATTTGTTACCAAATCTCACACTTCCACATATTAAACTGCATTTTCTAGTCTTTAGTCCATTCACCCTATCTGCAGTATCTTTCAGAATCACAGTAGCCTATCACAACATGAACTTTTCTTATTTTCTTACCATCAGCACATCAGGAAGCCTTACATTCCGTTCCTTCCTTCAGTTCATTAATGTAATTAGTGAACAATTGCCAGCCCAAATTTTATCCCTGTGGTACTCCACTAATTATCTCTTTCTGGATATTTATTCCAACTGTTTTCTGTGAGACAGCCAGTTTCCAAAGCATTTTAAATACATTTCATCCGATACCATGGGTTTTTAAATTTATGCACCAACCTCCTATGTGGCATCTTATCTAATGTCTTTTGGAAATCTAAATACATTGCTCTGTACATCTCATGTGGACACAGTATATGGTGCCCAATATTAGAACAATTACATGGCACTCCCATTATTATTCACTTCAGTCATCACCCTTATCACTCTCTTGTCCTGATCTGCAATTGTTTACCTTAGAGGCCTTATAGTCATAGACTCAAACAATAGGAAAACAGATTCTTCAGTACAACTAGCCCAGTTGACCAAGTCATCTCCTGAATTAGTCCCATTGCCCTACATTTGGCCCATATGCCCATCTGTACCTGTAAACATGTCTTCTAAATGTTATATTTGTACCTGCCTCTGCCACTTTTTCTGATGGCTCCTTCCATATACTCACCAACACTGCACGGAAAACTTGGTCCTCAGATTCTTTCTTAAATCTTTGCCCTCTCACCTTAAACCTATCCCCTTCTAGATGTTAGTCTACCTTATCCTGGGAAAAAGACTAACTATTCACCTAATCTATAACCTTCATGATTTTATAAAGCTCTAAGGTCATCTCCTGAGCCTCCCACATTCCAGAGAAAAATACAGTTCCCCCAGTTGAACATGATGTTTTGGGTTTTGTGCACTATTTTTTTTTTAAATAGTGGCATAGCATCAAAACAAGTGTGGTGGCCTGCCATGCACCATCGTATTAATACTACTAGCAAGCATCATTTGTTTTGCTGCTTACTTTTCTTCAGCATGCTTAATATATTGTACTTCACAATACTCACCCAACTTCAAGTTTCACCATAGTCCAGATCATTCTGCAAAAACATCAACTTAGCAAAAGCAATACCAAACTTCAAAACTGCCCCTGTAGATTGTTAATAGTTGCTTCTACAGCCAGTGCAAGGATTGTAGCTGATGTGGATGTGCATAAAGTCAGAGATTAAATAGGAAAAATAAAATCTACGTAAAATAAATTCAATGAAATTACCTGCAGAAGGAGTTGCTCGGATTACTTCCACTCCCTCAGGCAGATCTAATTGTTGACTATAGACCAATTTGGAGTTAAGTATCAATTTGCTAGCAGTCTGAAGATTTGCAACTGATGCAGAGCGTGGCAGCGAATTTGGCGATAAGCCAAAGCTCTTTTCCTCTGATACAGTCAGCAGCTTATCTGATGTACTCATTTCTGCTGCAAGTTCCATGGAGGGAAAAAAAACACAAAAATTAAAAAGAAATTTAATTTATGTTTAATAACAACTAGATCACTCAGTTTTAGTATGGTAAATGCATCATACTCTGAGAAAGAAAAACCAGATTAAGATGTTTCCAACCTAATTGTAAGTTTGCATTGTGTGGTCAAACGTCTGCCCAGATATTGCTTCAAAGTCCATAGGTTGTGGGAATATTTCAATGATGGAGCAAGTCAAGTTATCCCCTTTGGTTCAGGAGCCAGATTGTTGAGGTGTAACAACTCCTCCTGAACTTGGTGGTGTGAGTTATGAGACTCCTAGAACACATTCCTGGTAGCAGAAGCGAGAAGAGAGCATGACCAGCATAATGTGGATTCTTGATGACAGATGCTGCTTTTGTGCGAAAGCACTCTGTGTAGACGTGCTCAACAGCAGGGAGAGGTTTACCCCCGATGGAATGGGTTACTATTTTTTGTAGGATTTTCCATTTAAGAGCATTGGTGATTCCATACCAAATTGTGATGCAACCAGTCAATATATTCTCCACCACAGATCTATGGATGTTTGTCAAAGGATTAGATGCCATGCCGAATCTTCGCAAACCTCTAAGGAAGTAGAGGAACTGCTGTGCTTTCTTTGTAATTGCACTTAAGCACTAGGTCCAGGACAGGTCCGCTGAAATATGGTAACACCAAGGAATTTAAAGTTGCTGACCATCTCCATGTTTGATTCCCCCAATGCTCATGGACCTCTGGTTTCCACCTCCTGAAATCAATTACCAGCTACTTGGTCTTGCTGACATTGAGTAAGAAGTTGTTGTAGTGGCACTAATCAGCCAGGTTTTCAATCTCCCTCTTATATACTGATTTGTCACCACTTTTGATTCGGCCAACAACAGTGGTGTCATCCACAAACTGAAATATGGCATTGGAGCTGTGCTTAGCCACACTGTCATAAGTGTAAAGTTAGTAGAGCTGGGGGCTAAGCACTCAGCCTTGTGGTGCACCTGCGCTAATGGAAACTGTGGAGGAGTTATTGTTGCCAATCTGAACTAACTTGGGTCTGCAAGTGAGGAAATCAAGGATCCAATTGCATAAGGATGTATTGAGGCCAAGGTCAAGGCTTATTGATCAATTCTGAGGGGATGATAACATTGAATGTTAAGCTGTAGATGATAAAGGGGATCCTGATGTATGCATCTTTGCTGTCCAGATGGTCCAGTGTTAAGGGAAAAGCCAATGAAATGGCATCTGCTGTGGACCTGTTGTGCCAGTAGGTTAATTGAAGCAGACCCAAGTTGCTTCTCAGGCAGGAGTTAATGTGTTTCATCACTAACTTCTCAAAACACTTCATCAGTGAATGCAAGTGCTACTGGACGAAAGTCATTGAGGTAGCTAACAGCTATTTTCTTAGGTGCTGGTATGATTGAAGCCTGCTTGAAGTAGGTGTGTACCACAGACTGCCAAAGTGAGAGATTAAAGATATTGGTGTGCACTCCAGTCAGTTGATCTGCACAGGTCTTTAGTATTCAGCCAGGTACCCTGTCTGGGCCTGCTGCTTTCTGTGGTTTCACCCTCCTGAAGGACACTCTCGCATCAGCCTCAGAGACTGAAATCATAGGGTTATCAGGGGCTGTGGGAGTTTGTGAATTTTTCTCCGTGTTTTGATGGTCAAAGAGAGTGTAGTTGACATTACTCATCTGAAAGTGATGCCTTGTTGTCACTTAGGTCGCTTGATTTCATTTTGTAAGAGGTAGTTGTTGTCGGGCATCCTTCATTGATTCAAGTTTAGTCTGGAAATGCCATTTCACCCATGAGATGGCTTTCTAGAAATTGTAGCTGGACCTCTTGTATCTTACTTGGTTGTCAGTACTGAATGTCCCTGATCGGGCCCCTAGCAGATTGTAGAACTCCTGGTTTATCCAGGGCTTCTGGTTGGTGAAGACTCTGAATTAATTTGTAGTAGTGAGTTCGAAATTAACAATTTAAAAATATCGTTTTTTTTATCTCATTGATTTTTAGTGTTTGAAAAAGTTTTGAGAGCTCTTGAAATGTACCTTCTAAAATTCTTTATAATATTTGGAAAAATAAACAGCATGATTTGGGGGCAAAAAGACCCCAAATTCTCTCAATTTTAATTGTAACTTGACAATCTAACATGCTAAAATACTCAAGCAAAAATGACACAGTCTATTATGATTTGAACCACATGTAGATCCATAATATGAATTTGCACCATTCAAATAGAATAGTAATGTTTTGGGAGAAAACACATGACAAATTTGTTCAGAGCAAATAGGAATGGACAATAAATAATCGACATTGCTTGCAATGGGCATATCTTGAGAACATGCGGATGTAAAAAGAAAATGTATTATGTTTATTTGTTCATAATATCAATACCTCTCTCTTACTATTACAGTGCTAAATTATTTCTAAAAGGTTAAGCATCCCAGAATCAACCACCCTAGTGTACAGAGCAATACTTCCTCGATGTTTCCTCTTGATTCACTGAAATTGTACAACCAAACATCAGGAATTATGTAAAATGTCTTACCTAAATTGTAATAATATGGAAAACTTTGGCAATTTAACAAGTCTTCTATTGCCACAGGTCAGATCACCACTATCGAGTGGCCTTCTAAGGTTACTTATTTAGCAATACAGTGCAGAGTAGGCCCTTCCAGCCTTTGAGCCTCACCACCCAGCAAGCCCACAACCCCCATCAACTCTAAACTAATCAGTGGACATTTTGCAATGATCAATTAACCTATCCAATACATCTTTGGACCGTGGAAGGAAAGCGGAACGTCCAAGGACAACCGACACATTCTACGGGAGAACGTAGAGAGGTTCCTTACAGAATGACGCCGGCAATGAACTCTGAAATCCAGAATGCCTCAGCTGTAAAGGCATTGCGCTAACTGCAAAGCTACTATGGCGTCCATGGTATGGAGCCGTTCAGCTGCTCCCTCGATATCCCGTCTTTCCACCCAATTACCAGTTTCTCTAGCAAACCCCAGGACCAAATCAATCCCATCCCTGGATTGGATCAGGTATGTGTATTTAAAACTAAGAGTACGTAGGTAATAAGATTCATTGGCATGATTTGACTGCATGAGCCAAATCATTTAAGTATAAAATATGTAGCTTAAGCTATTTCTCCCTTCTCCCCCACCCCACTACAGAAAGGAGCATGGCTACCCCTAATAAGTTTGCAAATGACCATAATTAATAAAAGCAATGATTACTCTTCCACAATTCTTTATCTTACCCACAACAAGCTCATCAAGCAATTTTGGTATGTCTTTAGTTAAGCAGCCTCAATGGGATAGTAGGAATTTCATACTATTTTCATATACATTTAAAGTAATTTATATGCAATGTTTTCATATACCTACCCATATGGGGCTGCACAGACTTCAAATGGAGATGCCACATGTGAAGAATAGATTGCCTCTTCTCACGTTCTATTACCACAAGGTAAAACTTTTCGGAGAATGATGGTGCATGATATCCTTAAATCATAGAAGTGTATATTATTCAAAAATTAATCAGGATTCCCATTGTAATAAGAAAAAGTATAATAAATTATATACAAACCCCATTTCCAGAAAAGTTGGGATATTTTCCAAAATGCAATAAAAACAAAAATCTGTGATATGTTAATTCACGTGAACCTTTACTTAACTGACAAAAGTATAAAGAAAAGATTTTCAATAGCTTTACTGACCAACTTAATTGTATTTTGTAAACATACACTAACTTAGAATTTGATGGCTGCAACACACTTAACAAAAGTTGGGACAGAGGCATGTGTTACATCACCTTTCCTTTTAATAACAATTTTTAATCGTTTTGGAACTGAGGATACTAATTGTAGTAGATTTGCAATTGGAAATTTTGTCCATTCTTGCTTGGTACAAGACTTCAGCTGCTCAACAGTCCGTGGTCTCTGTTGTCTGATTCTCCTCTTCATGATGCGCCATACATTTTCAATAGGAGATAGATCTGGACTGGCAGCAGGCCAGTCAAGCACACACACTCTGTCTACAAAGCCATGCTGTTGTAGCCCGTGCAGAATGTGGTCTGGCATTGTCCTGCTGAAATAAGCATGGACATCCTGGGAAGAAACGTCGCCTTGATGGCAACACATGTCTCTCTAAGATCCTAATATACGCCTCAGAGTCAATGGTACCTTCACATACATGCAACTCAGCCTTGCCGTGGGCACTGATGCACCCCCATACCATCACAGATGCTGGCTTTTGCACCTTTCGCTGATAACAATCTGGATGGTCGTTTTCATCTTTGGCACGGACAACGTGACGCCCGTTTTTTCCAAAAACTAGCTGAAATGTGGACTCATCTGACCACAGCACATGGTTCCACAGTCTTTCGGGCCATCTGAGATGAGCTCGGGCCCAGAGAACTTGCCAGCGTTTCTGCATAGAGTTGATGTATGGCTTCCTCCTTGCGTAATAGTTTCAAGTTGCATTTCTGGATGCAGCGACTGATTGTGTTGAGTAACAATGGTTTTCCGAAGTACTCCCGAGCCCAGGTGGCTATAGTTGTTACAGTAGCATGACAGTTTCTTAGGCAGTGCCGCCTGAGGGCTCGAAGATCATGCGCATTCAACAGTGGTTTCCGACCTTGCCCTTTACGCACTGAGATGTCTCTGAATTCTCTGAATTTTTTCACAATATTATGTACTGTAGATGTTGAAAGACCTAAATTCTCTGCAATCTTGCGTTGAGAATTGTTCCTTTTGAAATGACTAACAATTCTCTCACGAATTTTGGCATAAAGGGGTGAGCCACGACCCAACCTTGCTTGCAAAGATGGAGCCTTTGATGGACGCTACTTTTATACCCAGTCACAATACCTCACCTGCTACCAATTAGCCTGCTTAATGTGGAGTCTTCCAAACCGGTGTTACTTGAATATTCTGTGCACTTTTCAATCTTATTTTAACTCTGTCCCAACTTTTGTTGAGTGTGTTGCAGCCAAATTCTAAATTTGTGTATATTTACAGGTAAGGGGGTTTCGATTTTTATGTTACTGCGGAGGCTAATTAAAATGGCGTCTTTGTTATGTTAATCTGGGGAATGCGGCTTTGTTGTCTTAAACGCTGAGAAAGTTTGCGCTAGCAGCTTGTTGTGGTTTAGAGGGCGATAAGAAATACGTTATTAACCAATTGGGATAGTTGTTATGGTTTTGGTGTATTTGAAGATACTGTTTGCGAGGGGGTTTTGGGGGCAGAAGGCGGGAGAGTGAGACAGAGGATGGACCAGGTGCTGTGAGTCCGCTAACAGGGTCGGACCCCGAGCGGGACGTTCAGCAAGGAGACGGAGACGGATTCGTGTGGAGCGTCTGGTCGACCACCGTTGTTGGTCCCAGGCGGCCGGTTGAGGTGGTCCGAGGGGGTCGCAGGGTGAAGAAGAAGGTCCTTGAGCTCCAACGGGTTTTTTTTTGTGCACGAAGAGATTGAACTTTGAAGAGTGTAGCGCCTTTTATTTTCCTTTTATATTTTATTCTCTTTTAATTATATAGTTCCAGTAATATCTATAAACTGTATATCATTTAATTGCATCTGGTGTATTGTCTGTTATTTGGGCGGGGTGGGGTACCTCACACAGCATCCACACAAACTAATTACCCAGTTTGGCGGGGCCGAGGCTGTTTCCCTAGACGACAGCGAGCCGAGCGACCCTGAAGGTGGCCGGGGGGGCTACATTGTGGGGGCTTTGTCCGGGATGCTTGAGTCTGTTGGTATGCTGTGTGGGTGCCCTGTTTAAATCTGTAATGTGTGTCTCTGTGCGTTATTTGCTGGTTATTGCTGTGTGCGTGATGGGCGAGGTCTTTGTTCGAGTTCAGACTAGCATTGACGAGTTGGAGGTGGCACTAGGGGTTGTCCATGCGGTTGGGAGAGAGAGGAAAGAGTGGTCTGATTTGGAGGTAGAGTCTGCAAATAAATGTTCTAGCTCTGGCAGGCTCCGCCTGGCACTTGGGATAGTGTCGACCCCAAGAGGGGCGGAGGCGTGCGAGACGTGGGCGGAGCGGATCTCTCAGTTGTTAGATGAGTGGCAGTGCTCGGTTGAGGGAGAGCGACAGGGATTGGCTGTAAGTTTCAGTAGGCGGGCTGGTGACGGTGTTAGAGCTGTCAGGTTCACTTACACCATAGTGACAGCTGTCAGTTATTTGAAAGAGGGGGGAAAGTTTTCAGTGTGTCTTCTCTGGCTAGGAGGGTGGCTAAATTGCTTGTAGTGCCAGGGGGATCATTTCAGGGGATCAGCCCCTCCCTCAGTTGTTCAGCTGATCAGAGAGGGATCGAGAAACTTAGTGGAGGCCCAGTGGGGGAAAGGCTTGGGGTCTCTGGGGAAGCACGTTCCCAGTAATGTACCACTGAACTTCCACAAGGAAAAGACCCTATTCCTGAAGGCTTAGAGGGACCACGCCCCAGGGTGTCGTTATGAATAGAGGGAAGCGATGCTAAAGCTATCCTCGACCCCGGGGCACAGATCAAGTTGTTGTACAGTTCGTTTTACAACCGGTGTCTGAAGCATTTATCCTTGACAACCGCAAGGGCACCAGAGACTTTGGGTACTAGTAGCAGTAGTTATCCAGAAGACGATGATTGGTTAATGACCCTGGAGTTCATGGAGGCATTTTCTGGGCACCCAGCGTGTCGAGTTGCTTCTCAGGACGTGTGTAGCAGCCTTGAGCCGGTACCGAATTTAAACGAGACCCAGCGGTGGTACGGCTTGGGGAAAGTAGCTGAGGGCGAGACCCTCTTAGTAGATGCTCCGAACTACCACGAGGGAGGGGAGTTGACCGCTGAAGACACCTCAGTGAGAGAGAGGTCGCGGCAACTGGACCCTGGCGGCGTGGGAGATGAAGGCAGCGTGTGTGTGGATTATGCGATGTGGTTTAATGTGCTGCATCTGAGGAGTGGATGTTGCCAGATCCTGAGGAGTGCAGCTGTTGAGCTGAAGATGGCCTTTACTAGTTCCCTAGGATTCTTCCGATCCGAAAAGATGCCCAAGGGCATATCCGGAGCCCCTGCATCCTTCCCACGGGGCATGAGGAAGACCATGGGGGAAGTGAAGGTGTGTGGAGTTTTGACGTGTGTGGAGTTTTGACGTATGTGGATGACCGCCTAGAGCTTGGATTCGCCTGGGGGGACTATGAGGCGAGGCGAGTGGCTGAGCCCGGGCGACCAAAGCGAAGTGTCAAACGTGGAGGAGTTTGGTGCAATGTGAGGAAAATGACCTGACATACCAGTTGAACTTCCTGGTGTTGGGACAGACGGTGGTGGACCGGGGGATGGAAACCCAGGTCGTCAATCTGAATGAGACACAGGGAAGAGAGGGGATTTGCACCGCACTGAGGTCATATACTGACGAATTGATCCAGCGAGAAGAAACAATGACCCACCTTCCAAGGGATCAGCAGAAACTCAAGACGTCGATTCAGACCAGATTGGAAGACTTGCAAGTTGGGGAAGATCATGGAAGTGTTCTGACTAAGGTCAACAGAAAACCGAGAGCCCAGGGAGGGGAGTTTGACTACACTCCCGAGGAGGTAAAGAAATGGAGGACAGATCTCGGAAAGGGGAGGCGGACGCTTGAAAGGAACCTGAAGATGACTATCGCGAGTTTAAATGAAGTGGAAAAACTGAACTTTGACCTGGAGGACGCCCTCAGGAAGAAACAACCGGAGGCTGAACATCCTTTAACTGCTGCTTTTCAGGTCAGGGTGGAAGAAGCTGGTGGGGTAACTGCGTCCCAGATTGAGATGGCCAGGAACCCTGAGTCAGAACTGCTGAGGCTGTGGCAAGAGTTGAAGGAGTCCCCGAAGAAGCTGACGTCTCGACTGCAGGAGGCTAAATGTTTCAGTTTGGAGAAACATAACCAGCAGCTATCGATCGAGGGAATGAGGAAGGATATGGATTCGAAGGATGATGTGCTGCACATGTGGAACATGCTGCCTTTCGCTAACTTCCCCGTGATTGAGGAAGAGACCTTTGGCCCTTCTCCCACTGAGTCAGGTGTAGTGGGGAGGGCTAGCTGTGGGCAGTCTGAGTTGCGGCAGGATTGGGAAGGAGTAGAGGCGGGGCCCTGGACACGGGACTGGGGGCTCCAAGCTGTAGTGGTGGTCTGAGTGAGAGAGGAGTTGGCAAGCAGGCCCGAGGTATCCCTAGTAGTGTCTGAGCCTTTTGGGTTTAGGTGAGGGGGTACGGAGGTCTCAGAGGGTTAAGAAACTCCCAGATAGGTTGGCCTATTTAGCGCCCGTGGGACGGGAGTAAGGTCCACTGTTTGGGGAGCACTGTCACTGTGTGTATCTGTGTATGTGTGTGTTGTGTGTATGTGTGTGTTGTGTGTCTGTAGAACTGGGTGGCGAGTTATTTAGAAGTTATGAGGACATGACTTTATTTGGTGGGGGGGAGAGTGTAAGGGGGTTTCGATTTTTATGTTACTGCGGAGGCTAATTAAAATGGCGTCTTTGTTATGTTAATCTGGGGAATGCGGCTTTGTTGTCTTAAACGCTGAGAAAGTTTGCGCTAGCAGCTTGTTGTGGTTTAGAGGGTGATAAGAAATACGTTATTAACCAATTGGGATAGTTGTTATGGTTTTGGTGTAGTTGAAGATACTGTTTGCGAGGGGGTTTTGGGGGCAGAAGGCGGGAGAGCGAGACAGAGGATGGACCAGGTGCTGTGAGTCCGCTAACGGGGTCAGACCCCGAGCGGGACGTTCAGCAAGGAGATGGAGACGGATTCGTGTGGAGCGTCTGGTCGACCACCGTTGTTGGTCCCAGGCGGCCGGTCGAGGTAGTCCGAGGGGGTCACAGGGTGAAGAAGGTGGTCCTTGAGCTCCAACGGGTTTTTTTTTTGTGCACGAAGAGATTGAACTTTGATAAGTGTGGCGCCTTTTATTTTCCTTTTATATTTTATTCTCTTTTAATTATATAGTTCCAGTAATATCTATAAACTGTATATCATTTGATTGCATCTGGTGTATTGCCTGTTATTTGGGCAGGGTGGGGTACCTCACATAGCATCCACACAAACTAATTACCCAGTTTGGCGGGGCCGAGGCTGTTTCCCTAGACGACAGCGAGCCGAGCGACCCTGAGGGTGGCCAGGGGGGGCTACATACAAAATACAATTAAGTTGGTCAGTAAAACTATTGAAAATCTTTTCTTTGTACTTTTGTCAGTTAAATAAAGGTTCACGTGAATTAACATATCACAGATTTTTGTTTTTATTGCATTTTGGAAAATATCCCAACTTTTCTGGAAATGGGGTTTGTATATATCATACAAACCCCTTACAGGCAGTGGAGGGAATTGAACCCGGGTCACCTACACTGTAAAGTGTTATACTAGCCACTTTGCCACTGTGCTACCCCTATAGAGTTCCATACTGGAACAGGAAAACAGCTGAAATAGCAAGTAAAATAAACAACTACTTAATGAAGCATTCTTAGGAGTTCACTGGTATTCTGAGAAACACCAAGAATTTTTAAGTCCAGTTAACAGGAGTGCCTTTCATCCAAATATCAGCAGCTCAACAATGCAACATTGCCATTTTACTGATGTGTCAATTTAAGTTTCATGATTAGATCCTGCAAAGTGATCAGAGTTAAGAAAACTCCAAAGTGAGACGAACTGATATTAAGAGTAGGTTGAAGCTAATGGTGCACTTAATTAAAGCATACCAAAATAAAAGCCCTTACAGCATACCTTGTACGGGTTGAGTAAAAGGCAGTCCCTGATCCTTATTTTTTTCTTCCTGTGGCTTATATCCCAGGATAAAATCTTCTTGAAATACATGAAGCAGCTGTGTGTTTGAGCCACACTGAAACAGGAATATAGCAGGGAGTTAGTCATTAAATAATAGCAGATTATTTGTCCTTTTTGAGCTTGGTTTAGGGAAGAAGTTATTTTCATATCCACTGTGAAACATAGATAATGGGATTATTACCTGGAGAAGGTCCCAATTTTAATAATTCCATTCTTGACTAGAAACCTCATTAAAGAATTTTAATTAACACTAATTTACTTATTAAAAAGTACGTGTCTGGCTACACATGCATGCAATAGAGGACAGAGGGTAAAGGGTATGGAGAGAGGGGCATCAAGTCAGTTTTGTGCAAGGCTGTGAAGCTTCAGCAATGAAATATGTGAAGCGGAAGGCACTGCATACGATACAAAAAAAGGCCTTGAATAGTTCATAAACACAAAGCTTTCCCCTGTGAGCCAAAATGCTCAGTGGGCATTTGTATTTCATGTTCAGTTATGAGGAGAGTTTATGGAACATGAAAGCATCTGTCCTTTTAGGGAAAGGATGAGAATATTCAATTCACAAAATACAAAAGTAAAAAAAAACACAATGGAGGAAAAGTATTGCCTCTCGGCAATAGTAAGGTTAATGAATATCTAAGATGCACTTTGCCAAAACCAAAATCATATTTTCTCCATTTCTGAATGTGCCCTTACAAGTAGAGATAAAAAGAAATGTAGAAATTCCAACTTTTCATACAGCTAATGGCTAAGAAACAATAGATAGATCAATAGGTAGGAAACTAAGCTGCGAGGCGTAAACAAGGTTACAAAAAGATTATAGATAAGTGAATTGCAAAATTTGGCAAAAATTATTAAAAAAAGTTCTGACGGACAGGATCAATCTACACTCAGAAAGGCAGGGATCATCAGGGATAAATAAGCATGACATTTTGGTGGGAGATCATGTCTGACTAATTGAATTGACAGTTTCCAAAGTATAAGGGCAATATGATTGATGTAGGAACTCTACTGACAAGGTCCCACATGGAAGGCTGGTTTAAAAGCTTAAAATCCATGGATCAAAGGTAAATTGAATCTAAAACAAGCTTGGTAATAGTAAACTGGAGGGGCAGTTCTATGACCTTCAACTCAAGACAGGAAAATGAGGAGGAGGTGATAAGATAGGAGCTAGAGGGAGGTGGTCACCCTTAGGCTGCAGGAGATAGGCACCTGGTTGACTGTAGGACAGGGAACAAAAAAACAAGGGTAGCCAGTGCCGAGTACCCCTGTGGCCTCAAATATGATACAGAAAATTGTGATACAGACCATTTTCTAGGAAAACAATACCCCATAATCTGGGTTATCCATATGTAATGTTAACTCACATCATTGTAATTAACATTAGTTTATGTCTTAAATTAAAACTGTATAAAACACTATCCCACAAATTCTGTTTTGAATTTCAGGAAAATGAGCAATGTTGTAACTTTTGTGTCAAAATGCTAAGACTTCCTAAATGGATAACTAATTACCAATGGATGAAAGATTATTTTTCCTAGCTTTGATTCCCAAAATAGTAAATTTGAAGTCATAACACAGACAAAAGGAAAGTAAAATACTTGTCAAATTCCAAACTAATCCAAAGTCCATCTAACCTGAGCTGTTATTACATCCAGTTCAATAATGCAACCTGGACGAGCTGTTGATTGCTGGCTTACTATGTTGAACACTTCTCCAACAAGTTTCTGCAAAAATGAAGAAATAAAATATTAAATGGAAGAGTTGGAAACAGTTTATCACTGACATCATTTACAGTTAGCCCAAATCTTAGGTCATCCACCTTAAAATAGAAGAATCATGCTCTGTTATCCATGGTCTTCTACAAATATCCAAATGGATCAAAATAAGGATCAGGCATTCATCTTCTCATGATAGTTCATCATTCTCTGACATGTAGAATGAAGTCCAAATACAGGCACACTTAAATATTATGGATGCACCAATGAAATAGCAATGTACCAATTCTGTGAACTACTGAGTTTCAAGCAGCAGGTTAATGTAATAGGAAACAACAGGAATTCTGCAGATGCTGGAAATTCAAGCAACACACATAAAAGTTGCTGGTGAACGCAGCAGGCCAGGCAGCATCTCTAGGAAGAGGTGCAGTCGACGTTTCAGGCCGAGACCCTTTGTCAGGACTAACTGAAGGAAGCGTGAGTAAGGGATTTGAAAGTTGGAGGGGGAGGGGGAGATCCAAAATGATAGGAGAAGACAGGAGGGGGAGGGATGGAGCCAAGAGCTGGACAGGTGATAGGCAAAAGGGATACGAGAGGATCATGGGACAGGAGGTCCGGGAAGAAAGACAGGGGGGGACAGGGACCCAGAGGATGGGCAAGGGGTATATTCAGAGGGACAGAGGGAGAAAAAGGAGAGTGAGAGAAAGAATGTGTGTATAAAAATAAGTAACAGATGGGGTACGAGGGGGAGATGGGGCATTAGCGGAAGTTAGAGAAGTCGATGTTCATGCCATCAGGTTGGAGGCTACCCAGACGGGATATAAGGTGTTGTTCCTCCAACCTGAGTGTGGCAATTCTCGCAATTCCTCCATCTCCGCCGCATCTGCTCTCAGGATGAAGCTTTTCATTCTAGGACGAGGGAGATGTCTTCCTATTTTAAAGAAGGGGGCTTCCCTTCCTCCACTATCAACTCTGCTCTTAAACACATCTCCCCCATTTCACGTACACCTGCTCTCACTCCATCCTCCCGCCACCCCACTAGGAATAGGGTTCCCCTGGTCCTCACCTACCACCCCACCAGCCTCCGGGTCCAACATATTATTCTCCGTAACTTCCGCCACCTCCAACGGGATCCCACCACTAAGCACATCTTTCCCTCCCCCACTCTCTCTGCATTCCGCAGGGATCTCTCCCTACGTGACTCCCTTGTCCATTCGTCCCCCCCATCCCTCCCCACTGATCTCCCTCCTGGCACTTATCCGTGTAAGTGGAACAAGTGCTACACATGCCCTTACACTTTCTCCCTTACCACCATTCAGGGCCCCAGACAGTTCTTCCAGGTGAGGCAACACTTTACCTGTGAGTCGGCTGGGGTGATACACTGCGTCCGGTGCTCCCGATGTGGCCTTTTATATATTGGCGAGACCCGACGCAGACTGGGAGACCGCTTTGCTGAACACCTACGCTCTGTCCGCCAGAGAAAGCAGGATCTCCCAGTGGCCACACATTTTAATTCCACATCCCATTCCCATTCTGACATGTCTATCCACGGCCTCCTCTACTGTAAAGATGAAGCCACACTCAGGTTGGAGGAACAACGCCTTACATTCCGTCTGGGTAGCCTCCAACCTGATGGCATGAACATCGACTTCTCTAACTTCCGCTAATGCCCCACCTCCCCCTTGTACCCCATCTGTTACTTAAAATTTTTATACACACATTCTTTCTCTCACTCTCCTTTTTCTCCCTCTGTCCCTCTGAATATACCCCTTTGCCCATCCTCTGGGCTCCCCACCCCCCCTGTCTTTCTTCCCGGACCTCCTGTCCCATGATCCTCTCGTATCCCTTTTGCCAATCACCTGTCCAGCTCTTGGCTCTATCCCTCCCCCTCCTGTCTTCTCCTATCCCCCTCCAACTTTCAAATCCCTTACTCATTCTTCCTTCAGTTAGTCCTGACGAAGGGTCTCGGCCTGAAACGTCGACTGCACTTCTTCCTAGAGATGCTGCCTGGCCTGCTGCGTTCACCAGCAACTTTTATGTGTGTTGCTTTAATGTAATAGGAAATGGATGCAAGAGATCCAGTAAAACCAGATGAAGAGAAAATTTAAGTGGCTGATCAAAAGTAAAAGTAAATCATTACTATACAAGACAAACTAACTCGTATTAGGGAAAGGGTGTACATTGAACAAGTGCAGAACTTTATCCAAAATCCATTATCAATTGAAACTGAAACACGTATATTTTACAGAACCAGAAAATTAAAACACTCATATTCACTGGCCCAATCCAAAGAATAAGCCATTGAGATTCTTGATCATTGTTTAGTGGTGTTTCTACTTTATAATACCAAGAACCATACCCCCAGCCCCTTCCTGGCCACCTCTTCGTCAGCTCATCCAAAACTCCGTATTCTACTATCCAACAAATCCCACTTACCTGTTACCACTACGCTTCATGGACTCCCAAGTCCAACAAAATCATCCCACATTTAAAATTCTTATAAGAATGATTAAATTCGAACATCTCCACATTGCCACCCTAATTCCATCAACCTTGCCAAACCATTGATGACTATTTCTTCAGACACCTACACTCTTTGCTGCAATTCTTTTCATAAACAACTGTCATCCCAGATTTCTCATCTTCTGTCCTAAACAACTTCTCCAGCCCTTCCAATACCCATTTCTTTACATTTAAAGCCAGAATTTAAAACCAATTATTATAGGTTTAAAATTACTTAAGAATATTTTACAATCCCATTATAATTGTACTAATTCTGTTTTTTTTTTGCTAATTTCATAGCCATTAATTTACCGATATTTCTGGATCAGACAATTCATCCAGAAGTTTTCTTGCATCAACAACAGCCTGGTAAAGCCTGAGATCCTGACCATCAGAAGCAACAAAACATGCACTGGCAGAGTTGCAGTATGTGCCTGAAAATACAAATGGGATACAATTATAATTATTTCTTTACTACACATTTTATTGATTTTTGAAGATTTAAGTTATACAATGCAGTATTTACACTGTTAATAATGAACTTTTTTCTACATTAACAGAATAAATCGATGAATATAGTTCATTGATGTTGTGCTTTAACATTTAAATATATTTTCCAAAAACAAGTAAAGGTGGTAAAGTAATTGCCGATTTCGCACAGCCAAAACAGAACCTATTATTTGCTATGATATTGAAAGTTCCTTTAAATTTGTTTCAATAAGACTTAAAAATAAATTTATTCAGGTGAAAACTGATAAGTACGACCAAATCCTAATTTATAATCCTTCTATACTACCCACTCTGTATTGTAACAAAACCTTACTATTCTTGTGTCTTAGAAGGCAACCCTGATGCTGGGGTTGTACTGTCATTAAAATCAGTTCTGACATAACACACTAATATACCCTCAGAGGCCTTTTTATTAAGTACAGGAATAGACCCTGACATGGTATTCTACTGCTACAGCCCATTCATTTCATGGTCTGATACACTGTGCATTCATAGATGCCCTTTTGCACATCAGAATGCTGACTTTGACTTCCCTTGTCAGCTGTGGTCATTTCACCCTCCCTTTGGAATATTTCATCTTTCCTGTGCCTTCCAAATTTCTCCCAGAAACACCAGCCATTGCCATTCTGCCATCATCCCTGCTAGTATCTCCTTCCAATCAACTTCATCCAGATCCACTCTCATGCCTCTGTATTTCTCTTTACTATCTTCTCCCTCTCAAACTGCAAGGTGAATTCTATCATATTATGAGCACTGTCTCCTGAGGATTCCTTTTCCTTTGATTAAGCTCCCTAATCAAATCTGATTCATTACACAATACCCAATTCAGAATTGCCTTTCTGCTGGTAAGCTCAACCACAAGCCGCTCTAAAAGGCTATCGCTTAGGCATTCTACAAATTTCATCTTTTGGAAATCAGCACCAACTTGACTTTCCCAATCTACCTTCATATTGAATTCCCCATGTTTATCGCAACATTGCCCATTTTACATGCCCTTTACATCTCGTTGTAATTTGTAGGCCACATCCTGGCTACTGTTTGGAGACCTGTATACAACTCCTATCAGGGTCCTTTTTACATTTGCAGCTTAACTCTACCCACAACGATTCTCCATCATCCAATCCTATGTCACTTCTTTCTACAGATATGATTTCATTTTTTAAGCAATACAGCCATCCCAACCCCTCTGCCTACCTGCCTGTCCTTTCAATGCAATGTGTATCCTTGGATGTTAAGCTGACAATTATAATCTTCTTTCAGCCATGACTCAAGAGATACCCACATCAAACCTGCCAATCTGTAACTGTGCTACAGGTTCATCCATCTTATTCAATATACTGTGTGCATTCAAATATACCACCTTCAGTCTTGTATTAATCACCCTTTTCGATTCTGCTCCCATGTCACAATTCATCTCTTCTGACAATTTTACCCTGTTACTCCAATTCCCATCCCCCTGCCCAGTTAGCTTAAACACTCCCCAAAAGCTCTAGCAAACCTGACTGCAATGATATTGGTCTCCCTTGGGTTCAGGATTAACCCATCACTTTTTGTACAGGTCATCCCTTCCCCAGAAGAGATCCCAATGGTCCAGAAATCTGAAACCCTGCCCCCCACACCAATTTTTCAGCTACACATTAATCTGCCAAATCATCCTATTTTATCCTCAATGGCACACAGTACAGGCAGCAACCCAGAATCCGGGTACTCCCCTTCTACCCAGTTTCTCCTCTTCCTCTGACCTCTCTCATTAACAAGGCACTTTTGCCCTCATGACTGCTGCACTCTAGATGCATTTTGTTTTTCACACCATTCCTTGTAAGCCCTAGAGACAGTTGTGCATTAAACTCCCAGGAGACAAGCAGTCTCTGAGAAATTCAAAACACCCCATCCCATCTGGCACCAAACATTCTGCAGTCACTTAGATCATATTTCTTCCCCCAATTCTATTTGGTCTGAACAACTGGACCTCTTAACCATGCCTGCATGCTTTTATGCATGAAGTTGGTGCCACACAATTCGCTGATTAGATATTTGCATCATTAACAAGTGTACAGGTGTACCTATAAAGTGGCCACTGAGTGTATGTTTGCTACAAAATCGTGATTTCAATATTATTAAAGAATTGTTGCATTTACAGGACTAAATGGCCTACCACCAAGAAACATTGAATACAATAATTCTGTAGGCTATGTACATTTCAGAACCTTTCTTTCAAAATGAAATTAACATTAACAAAATTCACATTGGCATCAATATCTAAGATCAGATAATGCCTACACTGCTGCTTAGCCCTTTGGATCCAGATAGAATGCTAATCTTAATTAGTGGAACACAGTTTTACTTAATAACCCATTTCCTTTGCATAGAAGTCCACAAGATAAAACCTGCCACATAACTGTTACAAATATGCATGGCTTGGAAACATTTCCCAAGGGGATATTCTCAACATTTTGGTTACATAGGTGAAGAAAAAAATCTGGATTTTATTCTTTGTGTTTTTGGTAGCTACACCATTTGCTTGTTTTCAGTTAATAGGTTCCTACTGTGTCTTAAAGAAAGTTATTCTCACAATATTCAAATGTTTATAAAGTAATAATTGCATTTTCCTTAAGTAGAATATGTAAATGCCAAGTATCAACTGATGTTATCCTGCTGGATGCAACCGATGAGGATAAAAGTATTATATCAAAAGAGACTACATGTAAAAATCTAAGAATTCTTAGCTCCTAATTTTACAACAGATTTTCTATTTTACCAAGGGTGAAGGAACTATGAACACACTCTGAAATTATGACATACTAAAAGATTAAACTTACCAAGGCAATAGCTTGGGATCAATGTTGGAAGCCAGGCTACATTTGAAAAGGCTGAAGTGTGCAGGGAATTGATACGTGCCAACTCTGATACACCCCCAGAATATGACAGTGGTCCAATTGGGTCCATACGCCATAGGATCAGTTCACTGTAGATGGCATTAGGGTCGTGAAATGTTCGTGTGGCAGCATTTTTAACCTGCTGTGTTCTTGGCCCTTTTAAGGATTTCACAGGTTCTATGATTTCTTTTTCAACATCAGACTCAGGTGTCATGAGAGCATTGTGATGTGAAGAAGTCAACAGCAAGGGCAGCACTGAATGACAAGCCAAATCATTGAGATGAAAACGATGTCCGCAATATCTGAATTTATGTGATACAATCAGAACTGTGCTAAAGGCAGATTCTTCAGCAAAAGTCACTGCCCACTGGTTTAATGATCCATCTATATGCTTTGAAATCATCATAACAGATGGTGTGACAATATTTATTTTTGAACCATTCACACTATGGGCCACTCCATTGATTTTTGGATCATTATCAGGTAGATGCTTAACATTTTTAACAGTGCATGCATACATCATTATATTTCTGCTGAGTGAGTTCGCATCACCAATAGGAAAAGCAACAGGAATCCGAGATGAAAATGCAACCTAGAATACAAAAAGAATTGGATATATTTTAAGATAGCATACACTGCAGGATTTGAAGGTAATCTTCTGTCTAGAAGCAACAACTTACAACAAATCTCTTATTCAATAAAAGTACACAGATGAATACAGGAATCAAAAGAGAACCAAAGTGACTAGAGAGTTAGCGGTTCAGGTCAAAGGATAATTAAAGAAGTGGCTTGAAGATGACTTCTAAACTATCAAATTTTATGCTTTATTTGACATTGGAATGTGTATAGGTATGCTCATCAAAAGGTTCATTGGAGCATTGATATATTTACACTGTCTTAGTTGGAAAATCTTTATGAACAAATAGAAGATTGCCAAAATATAAAAAAGATATATACCATACAATTACAACTATATTTTTTCTTATATTATAGAATCAAATAACTTCCCCAAGACTGCACTACCCTTCTCTCAAAGGGTGCCCCAATGGGTCACCCCATTGTCTAGCATATCATAAAATTTACAATTTCTCAGCACATAACGTAATGGCTCCGTCTGTCCAAGTAGACAACGGATGCGCCCGTAGGAGTGACCTCTCTGGGGCACAGACCTGGGCGATGAATATGGAGATCCTGGGCTGCCCAGACATTAAGATCCCCCTCTCGGTCTCGCGGATGTGGCACAAAGGAATGTGAAGCAGTACATTTGGGAACAAAAGAGGTAGCTACCCTGATCTAACAAACTCAGAGAAGCACTAAATGTTGTTTAAAACATCTCTTGGAACTATTCTGTGCAGGTTGCTCAAGGTTTCCAACATCTGCAAAATCCCTTGTGTTTATCTTTTGGAACCAGACTGATTCACTGAAAATATTGTATTTTAACTACATTGATCACTGAAGATCTTAAACTTTGATGCAAGTTTTAAAAAAATGTTCATTCTTTGAGGGGGGGGGGCTGAAAAAGGAAATGGAAAGATAAAAACATGAAGACAATAGACAAAACTTCCTGACATATCCAATCAAGGCAGTAATAGTGACAATGCTCAAATATTATTGTCCAGAACTTTCTAGCACGAGGCATCTTTTGCAAGATCTTTTTAATCAGAATGTCAATTACTACAGTGCAATGAGGAAGTTATATCTTTCTCATATTTTTATATACGAGATACAGTCTAAAGGAATATGACCTCAAATTGTTTTACAATTTCTCATCTTAGATCCTGTTTCCACAGGTTTTAAAGTAAACAAAACATTTTGGAGTATTCTATAATATGCTAAATCAATTTATGTTTTAATACGTTCAGATGCCAAACTGACTACCCATATTTGACTACAATTTTGAAGTAACTTCATCTGAACACAATTGTTTCCTTTTAAAGTCTAGATCTAAACCTCTTTCATTTATATATAAAAATAACTAAGGTCCTTCATCTGTACCTGGACTTGTCTAAATATTCCTGGATGGTACTCATCTAAATACTTCACATGCCACACTAAAAATGAACCATCTATAGGATGGATTGTAAACAGCATATCAGCATTCTTGTTCCACTCAGTTTGCAGTGCTTCAATTTTTCGATCTAACAAAATGGTTGGTAGTGGAACTCCAGCATAGGACGATGAATATATTTTGGTTCTCCCATCTTGTTCAGCTTCTTCAATGTCATATTCTGATCCCTTCTCTGAAGTCTCTTCTTGTTCTATAACAAAATTAAAATTAATCAGTCTTACTCAAAAGAAAGTTATGCAGTGC
Organism: Mobula hypostoma; assembly: GCF_963921235.1. Taxonomy (NCBI): domain Eukaryota; kingdom Metazoa; phylum Chordata; class Chondrichthyes; order Myliobatiformes; family Myliobatidae; genus Mobula; species Mobula hypostoma. The sequence goes on from NC_086109.1 coordinate 77,600,121, forward strand.
TCCAAATTAAATTAGGAGTACTCTTTATTAAGCATTTGCTTGTTGTTTTAATCTTCAGTATGTTCTGGAACCGGCAGCATAGGTAAGAAGTAATTGTTCCAAAATATAAAATTTCTGTTGTAAAGGAACAGAATTTTAATAAGATAAAAACTTCATCCAATATGATACACAAAACAATTGATCGTTAGTTCAGAATCAAAATCATTTCATGCACACTTGTGCTGTGAATTGCTTAACTGCTATAATGATGTAGGCATCCAGAAGTTAGGCAGAGCAAGCAGATATAACAATATACAACATTGATTTTACATCATATGTAATGCCAAAGTTCAATTTCAACCTAATGCACCTTTTTTCATCTGCATTGCTAAACACGTTAAGCAGCAAGAATCGCCGCACAATGCTGCTGTCTAATAGAATGATTAGTTACTCATTAATAGCAACTTGAATTCTGATTGATGCTTTAGATCTACAAGTATATGGTTCTTTCCATGTTTATTTGAAGATGCATATATCTCCAGGAAGTAACATGCAAAAATAAAGAAAGACTTTATTCTGATTCAAAACTGTCTTGGCTATATTAATTTCTATTCCCATTGGAATATCTCAAACCTTGTGTAATTAGATGATACACAAAGAACAATTCTACTTGACGAGGAAGAGGACAGGAAAAGAACGGCATTCCAAGCCATAACTGCCTAGTGTAATCACAGAGCAATTCTCTTACCCAACCCCCCCCCCGTCCCCAATGAAGAACCACGTATGGAACGTCAGAATTTTAACAAGGAGTTTAGCAGAAATCTGAAGCATTGGTGTACCCACAATTACAACATTAGATTAGGAAAAGCCATATGCCACTTGTTCCCTCTTTAATCCCTTTGATGGACAAGGGTATGGTCAGGTAGTCTAAACCAAACAGATCAATTGTTTTTCTTAAGGCATTGAACTGTGGATTAAATTATGCTTACCTATACTGTACAACACAAACCTTTTACTTGCTATGCTCACCAGTGTCTAATTTCATTTTCAATCCATTCATACTGGCAATGTCAACCTCATTCTCCATCTGCTGATCTGAGAGTTTCCTCAAATGCTCCATGAATATTTCCATAGATGATGTAAAATGCAGCTCTTTGTTGTTCAGCCAATGAACCACAAAATTTCCACCACCTTCTTCAATGTTAAAAGCTGTTCCAGCTAGTGCTGGTGGAATATCTGTATAGAACAATGAACAAATTAGCTCCCTCATACGCAACATTAAATGGAGAAATACATTAGAGTAATTTCCATCCAATGTGTATTTTGCATTAAATCAAATTGAAACCCAATACAGCTACATTAAAAACATTCTCAAATTAGTACTGTGTGTATTGGAGTACTGTGCTCACCTCACTACAGGAAGGATGTGGAAACTATATAAAGGGTGCAGAGGAGATTTATAAGGATGTTGCCTGGATTGGGGAGCATACCTTATGAGAATAGGTTGAGTAAACTTGCCCTGTGTTCCTTGGAGCAACGGAGGATAAGAGGTGACCTGATTGAGATGTTTAAGGTGATGAGAGGCAACGATCGCATGGATAGTCAGAGGCTTTTTCCCAGGGCTGAAATGGCCAACACAAGAGGGCATAGTTTTAAGGTGCTTGGAAGTAGGTACAGAGGAGATGTCAGAGGTAAGTTGTTTTTTTTAAAAAAACAGAGTGGTGAGTGCATGAAATGGGCTGCCGGGGACAGTGGTGGAGGTGCACACAATAGGGTCTTTTAAGAGACTCCTGGATAGGTACATGGAGCTTAGAAAAATAGAGGGCTATGGGTAACCCTGGCCGGCTGGTGGCGTAGTGGCATCAGCGCTGGACTTAGGAGCGAAAGCTCTCAAGTTCAAATTCAGCCGGCTCCCTGGCATGCTTTCCATCTGTGCTGGGTTGAGCGTCGAGATAACAACTCCGCCTCGTAAAAATAAGAAAGCCTGCTTAAAAAAAAACGCTGTCAAAGACAGCATCCTGATGTCTCCACTTGAAGTTAAGGGCTTTCTTCTTCTATGGGTAACCCTAGGTAATCTCTAAATTAAGTACATGTTCAGCACAGCATTGTGGTCCGAAGGACCTGCATTGTGCTCTAGGTTTTCTATGTTTCTAAATGAAAAAAATATTTTTAGTCAAGGTTGGAAGATTAAACAGCATTTTTAAGGTTACATTTTTTTAAATTAACATCAGAATTCCCATCTTGAACTTATTTTAATTTGTCATAGCCAAGTACAACATGTGCAATACATTGCATAAACTCTTTGCAATTTTCTGATAAGAATTGAATCCAGGAATTTTGCCACAGTAACATTAACACCATACACTTCCCCATTAAATTTGAATCAGCATGGTTAAAAAAGAGCAGTGGATAATGGTTGTGTGGCTCATTCCTATAATAAGGTTTTTGGCTCCATTTCCACAAACTTGAACTCCAGCCTCAAATTACAGGTAAGCTGAAGTCTGATTCTTTTAATGAAGCATATCATATGAAACCTTAAGTACTTGTATCACTTTTATGCTGGCTTTTTGCCTGAAGCAGAAAGTGCTTATCTTGAAGAATTTCTCCCTCCCACCTGATCAGTATTCCAAGATAGTGTGTGGACACAAACTCATAAAAAACATTACATAAATGCAAAACTCAACTGAATTTAGAGCTATTTAGCAGTTCCCCACCAAATTTACAGAATTCTATACCAGATACCCAAAAGAATCTATTATTAAGATATTATTTAGCTTGGCCTTTTCTGACAAATCCACTACATCACAAGGGGATACAATAGTGTAGGTGTTAATGCAATGTTATACAGTACTAGTTGTATAACATTGAGGTTCACTTCCCACCACTGCCTATGTAGGAGTTCGTGCATCCTCCCTGTGATCACATGGGTTTTCTCTGGGTGCTCCAGTACCCTCCCACATCCCCATTCCAAAGACTTACGGTTAAGATTAGTAAGTTGTGGGTATGTTATGTTGGTGCCAGAAACTTGGCAACTCCTGGACAGCTCAATCTTTGCTGATTTAATTTGATGCAAAATGACACATTTTACTACAAGTTTCTATGTACATGTGACAAATTAAGCTAATCTTTCTCCATCTTTCACATTAAATTTTACTGTCAGATTTCATAGAGGAATGACATTTTTCCAAATCACATTGCTGAATGAATCACTAGATTACAGCTTTTGGGTTTAAATTGAGCTCCCACCTGAATGGTAACAAGCCTCTTAGCCTTCTCATAGAGATTGAAGAGAAAATATCACCAGGGGAAAATTGTGCGTCTTTGGGCCAAAAAAAAAATCTGACTTGCAGGACGTTTAGTCAACCCCATGAGTGAATTTTTGAAAATAGCCTCATGGAATTTTAAAAGTTAATTTTATCTTTGAACTGTCAATTTGTATTTAAATGAGACAGATTTCCTTAACTTGGAAAAAAGTTATTATTTCTATTGATTCCAACCTGTGTTTGGATTAATGCTTGCTGCAATATGGAAGTGACAAAGTGCATTAGCGTAGTGTGAAATTTGTCTGTGGACTTCATGTGATCCAAGCTGACTTGGCAAAACTTCCTTATGGGCAATCAGAACTGAAGATCTGCGGCGCCCACTTAAATGCTTCAAATGATGAATTGTCTGCAAAAGATATTATTAATACAGTTAACCAATGTATTTGTATGATAGTATTTAGGTATTAATAATTTAGCAACCACGTAGTATAGATCAATACAGTGTAACTAAACTTATTGTTTTCAGCACCAACACTTTAGCAATTTATACTAGCAACTTCTGTCAAAAGGAAATACATGTAACCCTTTACTAAAAAGTGAGCCGGCTGGTGGCGTAGTGGCATCAGCGCCGGACTTTGGAGCAAAGGCCCCCCGAGTTCAAATCCAGCCGACTCCCTTGCAAGCTTTTCATCCGTGCTGGGTTGAGTGTCAAGCTAGCAACTCAGCCTCGTAAAAATAAGAAAGCCTGCTAAAAAAAAAACAAAAAAAAACGCTCTTTTCTCAGCAATACATGGAAGATTCCTTGGTGTAGGGTTCAGAGACTTTGAGAGAAGCAATACAACATACCTCATGGAAGATACACAAATCAAAATTTGCCAAGTCTCCAAATAACTGAGCTGCAACACCTGACCATGAAGATAGCACTTGCCATGATCTTACTGGGTCTCAAACATCTTTGTATGTATCCTCCTGCCAGCATTCCCAAACTGCATCTGATACTGGTGGGACAGAGCATTCTGAAGCTAACCTTTGCAGGATAATAACTATTTACAGATATGAAACTTTCCTCTCTGATGCTGCAGAAGGAGAAATGAATCAGCCTTCCATGAGCCTATTAAGCAGCTATAGAAAAACTGATAATCTGCTGAAGACACAAGATAGTGCTTAACCCGCTAACTACCTCCAGCAGATAGTTTATTAATCTGGTAATCTGCAATCTGATTGTTCTGAAATCCCAGTGGTTCTGTACCTACTCACGGGATCCCTGGTCTCATGCTCCCTTTACACACATTTAGGCCCTGTTTCTCATGTTTCGTTAAATATGTTCATTGGAAAAATTATACTACTCCCTAATGTCTAAGAAAAAGGCAAAATAAAAGTGCCTTGGGGTATTAAATAGGAATAAAGGTTAAGGAATGCATAATGGCACAGTGCATTTATTTGCTTTTGTGGAAGAGCCCTATTACTTTCCACAATACAAACAATTTTGTTGATTTGTTTCAAACAAGCTCTTAAGATGTCTCAGCATCAGAAAGAGACAACAAATGGGTATACTGTATTTGCATGGACAGTCTGTCAACTAAGTAGAGCTTTAACTGTTGAGTGAATCATTTGGAAAAAACACAAGGAAGAAGGTAATTACACTTTCCATGGATCCGAAATCACATAGCTACATTTCACTCGTAATCCTTGAGGGAACCAGCAAGAATGCTATCAGATTCCATGGTCCTAATCGCATTCTTACTCAATTCTGTGAGCGATACTTTTAACTCATTTTATCTACGCCATATCACATTGTTTGACAAAGTTAATAATACAATGCTGAATGCTCTCCCACAGCCATTTCACAGTAGAGCGTCATGACTCCCAATTATCGGTAGCACAGATTTTGAATCTGATATTCTTGCCTTAAAATACCTGTTACTGCAACAAATTTAAATAATTGGTGATATAGGAGGTGAAGTTAAAGGATATATATCTACTCAGTGCATTCCAACAGAAGGTAGTGATTGTATGTTCTCAAAGATTTAAATAGTATTTGCCAATATTACAGCACAGTTTATTTTGCATCTCAGTGCAAGTCCTTGGCATTGTGACTGAGAATTTATAGAAAGGACTTAAGTTTTAGGGCTGAGAGAACGTTTAAACTTTGCAGAATATGCTTGCAATCAAACAAGTCTAAAAGTCTGGTTTTGCTAGTTATACCAATGTTTGCTTAAGGTGAGTTTTAATATGAAACTTTGTGTTAATGTCTGTTGACAAAGGGATCAATATTGAGACCACAACTTTTCACTTTATACTTTAATAATATAGGAACTGATGACAGTGTGGCTGAGGTTGCAGACAATACTAAAGTGGGTAGTGAGACAGATAGTGTGGTGGATTCTCTTATGGTTAACTTGCAGATCAAGTCAGTAGCAAAGGGGGCAAATGCAATGCTAGCATTCATTTTGAGAGGACTAGAACATAAAAGCAAGGATGTATTGCTGAGATTTTATAAGCCATTGGCGAAGTTGCATTGGGATCATTGTGAGCAATTTTGGGATGCTATAGGAAGAGCAGTCCAGAGAGCAGAGTCCAAAAGTCTTCACACAGGAGGTCAAAAATCTGTATGATAGTTGCTTTGGTGGACTTAACCTGCACATGCAACTCTGCAAGGAGAAATATAGCAGGAACATGCTAGTTTGAAATTTCCTATTGTGCAAAGTCTCGGGACTTAGACATTGATGACTCCTCCATGAGGTCTACTTGCATGCTTTTGACACCGGCAGAGCCTCACCTCTACAATCATGTTGTCAAAAGCTGTGTAAGGGGAGAGAGTTGTCTTGAAGATAAGGTTTACTGCACAAGTCATCAGATAAAAGTTTGATATCAAGATTTTTTAAAATCAATTTGAGCAGCAGTCTGCAAAAGTTGTAAGTAGCCCTAAAAAAAACCACATTATAGGGCAATCATAAATAAAGTATAATCACAGTGGGAATGATGAACCTTGCTGTTCAAAAAGCACAGGATGTTCCAATATTGCCTACTTGTAAGTTGATGTAGTGCAAAATAGAATAATTCCATCCAATTCACAATCAATATCATTTAAACCTTAAGTGTAAGCATTGGAAATCTCTAGGTTAAATATCCCAGTGTAACCATAATTTTGTCAGAAAATATCACAACAACTATTTTGTAATTTAATAATGCTAAATGGAATCAGCTATGTTCAGAAAGGCAGAATGCTGAGATCCAAAATCCATGCCTCGTTTGTATTTTCTTTAAAAAAATTCAAACTGTGGCCGTCTGAAGCATAGACCAAATAGAATACAAAATGATACAAATGAAATATCCATAAAATTACTGAATATTTTAGGCAAATACATCACTAACCTGACTCAACCTATTTAAGTAATATATTCAAGATAAACCATAAAGCTGGCCTCTTCTCTGGGTCACTGGAATCTCAGTTCCCTGGATTTTTAGTCTGGATTAAGAACTCAAACTCCAACCTAATGGATAAAACTGCGAGCCATGCTGTGCAAAAAATATACATAAATTAAAATTCCAGCAGTTCAGCAGTGTCACTATCCACAACACTCTGATTATAATTCTCAGAATCTGATTATGATCCTAAATCTGCCAAAACCTAAAGCACTCCAGAAGCACAGAGCAGCAAGACTGACAAGGTCACTGACGGAGCAGCTTTGATTCTTTGAATACCTCACTGAATAAACTGAAACCTAGATTTGGTCTTCAGTTGCATATCAGATGTAGGGACAAGACTGCTCACAAAAAAAAGTCAACAACATTCTTAGCTCTTACCTCACTCAATTCCAGTAAATGGTCCCTGTCTAATTTGAAGATTCGGTATTTTGTGCTTCAGCACTATACCCTCTGTGAACCTCTTCCCAAATAGGGTTTCAGCTACATGAAATATCATAATAGCACTTCATTTACATCTAGCCATAAATGTATCCAATCATACGAAAGATCAGGAAATTCCAAGAAAATAGTATTCGGCTATTATCCTATGAAAATGCAAGCTTTCAATATATTAAATAAGTACACTTGCTGGTTCTGATGCTGAAACTGGCACATCTGTAATACTGTGTAAATGAAACTTGCATGTTAAGATGGAAGCAACACACACAAAATGCTGGAGGAACTCAGCGGGCCAGGCAGCATCTATGGAAAAAAGTACATAGATGCAGCCTGGCCCACTCAGTTCCTCCAGAATTTTGAGTGTGTTGCTTGACTTTCCAGCATCTGCAGACTTCCTCTTGTACATAAAGATGGAATTTCCATGTAAACATGCACAGTTAGTTGACAGCATCCTAACATGCTGCATCACTGTGTAGTATGGAAACTGCACTATGTTGGACAGAAGGGCAGAAAAAGACCAGCAATATCATGAAGGATCTGACCCACCCTGCTTATGTACTATTTGTCCCACTCCCATCAGGGAAGAGGCTACTTAGCGTCCATGCCAGGACCACTAGACTCAAAACAGTTACTTCCCCCAAGCTGTCAGTGTGATCCAACACCTCCAACCACTAGCCCACCCCACCACCTTTACATACACATCAACCACTCCACTCCACAGCCCCTCAGCACTCTTGACACTCCATGCATTGCCACTTTATGCTTATGCTCCATGCCTCAAACCTCCACTGATACAGTAACAGTTCTGTGTTTTCATATACCCTGATGTTACCTAGAAGAGTTCCTCTTACCAAATCACTTTGTCACTATCATTTCCCGACAGAGTCACTTTATGCACAGATTCTCCTGCATTTGGCTTCACTTTATGTACTGTACATACAATCAGTCTATGTACAGTACATCAGTTAAACTTATGTACACATAGCCACACTTCAAGTTACTTTCACAGTGTGTTTTATAGGATTGCTTTGATGTTTATTGTTTTCTTTTTGTTTTTTTGTGCTTATTATGATATTCTATGCTGCACTGGGTCCAGAGTAACCGTGATTTCATTCTCTTTTATACTTCTGCGCCAGCTGGGGGCACAATGGCATCAGCACCCGACTCCGGAGCGAAGGTTCCAGAGTTCAAATCCAAGTCGGGCCACCCCCCGAGCACACTTTCTATCCATGCCGGGTTATGCGTCGAGCTAGCCACTCGGCCTCATTAAAAAAGGGTCAAGTCAAAAACATTCATATCGTGACCCGGTTAATCCGAAAGGAGACCAATCCTGACACCATGCACCAGACAAGAATGGCTGACTGTCTGGTGCGACACGCTAAATAAAACTGAAGAATAACAATAAGCAATATTGAATGTAATATACTTCTTAAGAAGAAAAACAAACTTATTGAAATCACATGCCATCAATATGTGCAATTCACTCATTTTCAAGATATCATGGTATCTACAAAATATTTATTTTGGAATTTCAATATCTCTACATGATTTGTTAACAACATACAACTCAGGCTTCAATATTTCATTCCATATTTTCAAATTAATACACATTTTCTGAAGGCATAGTACTTTTGAAAGTGAAGCAAGTTTTATGTGTAAATAGGAGTTACAGAGGAAGGTTGCAGTTCAACATTTGGATTAATATCTAATTTAAATTGAGATGCACTAATAAAAACAAAAGAAACATTTGTACGTACATACACACAAAACTATATTTTGTTGATGCCAACAAGGTATCAAAAGAATGAGTAAGCTTGGCACATACTGATGGCATGGGACTTCAGTTTTGCCTTGATTCTTAAAAGTACACCATGCTAGATTCATATTCCTATACATCAAAATTTTAGATTTCTTTAAAATCATTTCTATTAGTCATCTGGTCTGTGAAGCAACATGAAACCAACCTGGAATAAACAAACTAAGTATATAGTTGATGCAAATTAAATTATCCACATCAATATTTTTGGATTTTACTCTGAACTCTCTTCCTGAAGATTTAGAAATAATTACCTCCAGAGCATGCTGGATTTTGTCTTTCTGACTTCCACTATGAGACAGATTGGTGGTTGATGTACTGATGGGAGTCTCTGCCATTTGTCCTCCAAAAAGATTGTCTTCTGGCAATAATGTTTCAGCCCACAGCCGGCAGATACCATCCTGACATGAAGTCAGAAGCACATTGCACACAGAGCTCCTGCAGTGAGAACATCATGAAATCATATGCACTCCAAATACAAAGTAGAAAGTACTCCTCTGCTTAAAAGCATTTTTCAACAACAGATTAAAAGGCCAGATCTTGTTAGATCCTGAAACTGAAAATCTAAAAAAAACACCATAAAACTTTTCAGTGAAATAAACAGATACTTTTCTTTGTCATGTCTAACCTGGAGTGGTTTTAGCAGGCAAGCTTCCAGCTTTTTTTGGTGAATTACAACAAATTTTCAATTCACTGCTGAATTTCATGACAAGCTCAAAATCAGAATTTGGTGGGACTTAAGATCAGTAGTTTTGAACATCAAATTTAATCCAAAAAAACAACTTTGCAACACAGTGTGATGAATTATAGTGGATGCAGAATGTTATTTGTAAATATTTTTAAATGAAGTTCTATCTAGAGATCAATTGCATCTCTTATATGGATGAATTCCCAAAGAACAAAAGCATAAAGCTTCACACGTCATATTCCACCCCCCCCCATTTAAGATAATGTTTCACCACTTCAATATCCAATGACCTTTCCCAAGCATGAAACCAGGTGTGAAATACTTTAACATTCATGAGTATTGTAATGTAATTTCCAAGCAAGATTCAATGATAAGAGACATTTTTCTCACTGTAATCTTTGCTGTCCTATTCATTTATGCTTTTATTCTTTGCAATATGAAATTTTGGTCCTCCTAAATCTTTCACTGATGCTGTTATGGACATTATTCTATAGATTTATTACACAAACACACAGTGCCTATAAGAACTATTTACCCCCCTTTAGAAGTTTTCATGTTTTATTATTTTACAATATTGAATTAGTGGATTTAATTGGGCTTTTTTGACACTGATCAGCATAAAAAGACTTTTGTGTCAAAGTGAAAACAAATCTCTGTAAAGTGATCTAAATGAATTACAAATATAAACATTTCAAAATAATTGATTGCATAGGCATTCACTCCCTTTAATCGGACACACCAAATTATCACTGGTACAGCCCATTGGCTTTAGAAGTCACATAATTAGTTAAGTAGACATCTGTTTTCGGAGACTGGTGTGGAGTCAAGGTGTATCAATTGATCGTAATAAAAAATACACTTGTATTTGGAAGGTCCAACTGCTGGTGAGTCAGTATCCTGGCAAAGACTACACCATGAAGACAAAAGAACACTCCAAGCAACTACACGAAAAATTATTGAAAAGAAGATGGATACAAGAAAATTTCCAAAGGATGCTCTGTGACTTGGAGTACAGTTAAGTCAATCATCAAGAAATGGAAAGGATATTGCACAGCTGAAAATCTGCCTACAGCAGACAGTCCTCAAAAACTGGGAAAAAGGGACTAGTGAGGGAGGCCTTCAAGAGACCTATAACAACTCTGGAGGAGTTACAAACTTCAGTGGCTGAGATGGGTGAGACTGTGCATACAATTGCTGTCCAGGTACTTCACCAGTCGCAGCTTTATGGGAGAGTGGCAAAGGGAAAGCTACTGTTGAAAAAAAAACTCACATGAAATCCCGGCTGGAGTTTGCCAGAAGGCAGGCAAGAGACTCTGATGCCAGCTGGAAGGTGGTTCTATGGTCTGATGAAACCAAAATTGAGCTTTTTGGCCATCAGACTAAACACTATACTTGGCGCAAGCCAAACTCTGCACATCATCAAAAACACACCATTCCTACCATGAAGCATCGTGGTGGCTGCATCATGCTGTGGGGATGCTTCACTGCAGCAAGCCCTGGAAGGCTTTAAGGTAGAGCTCAAAGTGAATGCAGCACAACACAAGGAAATCCTAGAGGAAATCTTGATGCAGTCTGCAAGAGAACTGCGACTTGAGAGAAGATTTGTTTTCCAGCAAGACAATGACCCCAACCATAAAGCCAAAGATACACAGAAGTGGCTTAAAAACAACAAAGTTAATGTCCTGGAGTGGGCAAGTCAGAGTCCAGACCTCAATCCAAGTGAGAATTTGTGACTGGACTTGAAAAGGGCTGTTTACTTACAAACCCTATGCAATCTGGCAGAGCTTGAGCAGTTTTGTAAAGAAGAATGGGGAAAAATTGCAGTATCCAGGTGTCTAAAGCTGACAGAGTTCTATCCACACAGACCCAAGGCTGTAGTTGCTGTCAGAGGTGCACTGACTAAATACTGACTTGAAGGGGGTGAGTAATTATGCAATCAATTATTGTGTTTAATAATTGTAATACATTTGGACCAATTTGTGGAAATTTGTTTTCACTTTGACACGAAAGAGTATTTTGATCAGTGTCAAAAAAGCCAAATTATATCCACTGTGATTCAATCTGTAAAATAAAAAAAAACATGAAAACTTCCAGGGGAGATAAATACTTTTTATAGGACTGTCAGATGGCAAACTTGTTGGTCATCTGCTGTATATTTCAGTCTTGCATGCCTCTGATTGAGCATTACACATTCTCTTGTTTGCAAATCTGTCAGTTGGCACCAAGGCTAATTTTTGCTGGAGGGGAATTCTTGAACAGTCAGAGCCCGTAGTTGAAATCAGAGTGTGGGAGAAAGGTGGAAGAGGGTGGGAAGGTCATAAGTGACATTTTGGATGGTGATGTGAAGGTAACAAAGGGAGAAGAATAAAAAGATAACCTTAGTGCATATCATTCTGAAATGACAATAGTATGGTGAATACTCAGTTGTTATAGTAGTGCCCAAAGGTAATTTCTAGCAGAACTTGATCTAATTTCCACCCATCCTCCTTATGTGCAGTCCTCCAAAAGTAACACTACAGAGGAAATGGTGCAACACAATCATCAAATCCTCTCAAATATGCAAAGGTAACTCATGTCAGAAAACACCTGGTCAATTTCCTAGAATGCTGTGAAATTCCAATGGTAATTTTCTTATTTCCATACCAAAAGCAAAACTAAACTGATTAACAGTGAAAAGTTTTTGTAATTTTAAATACCTTTATATGAAAGTCAGTTCCATTCCTATCATCTGCAATATTAACTCTTGAGATACAATTCCACATAACAGTCTCCCACTAATAACTGAACCAAATATCTGTTGATACAATGCAAGTCTTCACAATAATAAGTAATTAAACCAGGTGGGCAGTCATGAACAAGTACTCTTCTCCTTCTGAAGCTCTCGTGATGAAGGATGAATTATTTCATCACTGGATTTGTGGGATTTGAGGAGGGTAATAAGCCCATTGAGGAAACTGTTCCAGGTGCTGCCTAACAGGTCAGGGAAGTGGATATATTTTGTTCTGGTATGCTGCTTCTACTGCTTAAACAGAGCTTCTTTGTATTTCTGATATGTGACAACTGTTGTCAATAACAGCCCAAATAGTGGTTTTCCCTTTCTAAGCGGCCTTGGGCCACCAATTCCCAGGAATCAGTGGAAATGCTACAGTTATTCTAGCAGCATCCTTAAATTTAATCCCCTGTCCACCTGGTAATCTCCTGCCAAGACAAGTTCAGAACTGAGTAAGCGCTTCCAGAGCTTAGTGCTGGCTTGTGCAAACCTGGAGATGGAGCTCCAAACAGTCTTCAATTTGTTCACTTAAGCATAGATAATATGGGTCTTACATACAGAAAATGCAAAACTATAGGTCCTCCTTTCAGCACTTTCCCCACCATCACTACTCTCTTCAGCATCACTCTGCCCTCCAACAATAAAGGGTCACAGCAATACCCTGCAAAAATGCAAACCACTTCCCATATCTCAGGAGCCACATTTCAGTGAAAGCAGATGTTAATGAGAGAAAGGAATTTGAAGATCAAATCGAGGCACAGGGGTCATAGTCTTCCAGGCGGCAGTGACCCTTGCTTTCCTACATGGTTCTGAGACGAGAACTACCTACAGCAGGCGCATGCATCCTCTCTGCAGATTCTCCAAATGTATCACATGGATAACATATAAACAACAATGTTTTGTTTCAGACCAACATGTCCAGAACTGAGGCCATAATTATACTCAGCAAGGGTATATTATTTACATGCCTCATAATAGAACCGACAACCAGAGAAAGCCCCCATTAATTAGGATTCAACCCCATCACTGAGCTCCCCTAGAATAAACTCAAGACACTGAGGGCAATTCCAAAGCCCTCAATCACTGTTCCAAATAAGAATGCTAATTCAACAAACTTAATATACATATCTTAACCCAAACTCAGAAAATAGCTTCTGTTTTAAATGTAAAATCTCCATTACCTTCCTATTTTCTTTAAAAATAACACCTAATAACAGCCATTCCATTAAATGGCTAATTGTACTTCAAATTTTGGAATGATCAACTTGTTGAAACGGTAATATAAAACCATTTACACTAATGAATCTAACCTTGGCATATATTTACTAGTCTTCCGCCATGAAAATCCTGTTACTGCACGAGGATGTGCCAGATATACAAAGGAAAAGTCTACAGCTGTAGAAGTACTTCTTTCCCCAAGAATTTCTCCACCTAGAAATGCAGATTTCCAGCCATGGGTCAGATACCATACTTTGAGAAGGGAGTCATCCTGCATGGAAAAACAGAATGTATTCACACGTTATAAAATTTGCAAAAACAAAACATTCCTTCCACAAAGTAGAGCTTACTTTTGCCATTTAATTTTGCTTCAGTATTTATGTACTAGAACACAAAACCAATGGGAATCAATAAGTAAGGAACATTACCTTTCCCGCTGTTGCAAAGTATTCTCCATCAGGTGACCACTTCATCAGATATATTGGAATAGCAGTCCTAGGTAGCAGAGTAAATACTTTAATTTTGGACTTTCAAACAGATAGCCAGTTTAATTGACTTCAGCTTTTAAAAAAATATATTTTGCTATTTTATGCCTGGCCCAGTAGTCAGCAATCCTCCAAGAGGGCCACAAGCTTGTCGCAGTTTGGATGTCTGTGTGCCTAAATGATCCAGACAGCTACGTTAGCCGGAGTTAGGGCCTTACGTTTTGGCTTTTGGTAGGGTCACCCATGTCAAACAGGTCAAAGGGTAGAGGTCAGACTAAGAGTGGTCCACCAATCCTCCCTGTTCGGGGGGGAGGGGGGAGGAGGAGGGGTCAGCTCAGAACTAACAACCTTGAGTGCTGAAACAAAATAGTTACAGAAACAGCAATGAAGATGATGAAGATGCAGATCTTCCTACATCTGAGTGCAATGGTATTCCTGAGTCTCCACCCGGGACTTGCATGACTGACAGAAGTAAAACCAAAAGAAAGCTTCTGAGATGATGAAGGAAACCCTGGAGGACCTTCATTGCTGCCCTAAACACCAGTGGCATTACAGGCAGTAAGTACCAGTCAACTGCGACAGATAGTGGTGAAGGCTATTCTTTTTAAAATCTTTGTTTAATTGAATTAATGTTTTCAAAAGTTGCCAGCCTTGACATAATGGTGGCAAGTTCAGCTCCCAGTCAGTACATTGCAGATTCACGGACCATTCTGAAGCATTAAGCATATAATTTAGATTGGCAAACACAAAGAAATCTGCAGACGCTGGAATTTCAACAACACACATAAAAGTTGCTGATGAACGCAGCAAGCCAGGCAGCATCTATAGGAAGAGGTACCGTCGACGTATCGGGCCGAGACCCTTCGTCAGGACTGCCTGGCCTGCTGAGTTCACCAGCAATTTTTATGTGTGTTGCTTATAATTTAGATTGACATGTTAGAACTAAGGCAATGCTGTGCTGTCAAGAATTACCACCTTGTACATGAGAATTTTTACTAAGGTCCTAAATGTCATCCAAGGTAAATACAAAAAGATAACCAATTGCACTGTTCACAAACAAAGTATCTAAGCTAATACTTATCACTAGATCATTATCTCATATCTATTATTGGGAAGTTGCTGTAACCAATTTGACTACTTTTGCTTCCAATAGTACAACACTTAAAAACACTTCAAAACTATGTTATTAGCCACCAGATCATTAAAGTATAATAAAAAAGCACATTTTTTAATTTATTCATTGCTATACTGATAAGACTTTTTTTTTACACCACATTAAAAATATTGAATGAACCTTCATGACTTTTTACTTTTACTTGTTATCCATCAAACTTAAAAGAGGTACATTTGCAAATTATTCTCCTAAAGGAAATACAGATCTACAATAAATAAACCCTGCAGTTGCAGATAGCTTCTAAATGACAATAATCTCCCATAATGACAATTTAAATATTCACTATCCACATGTTCTAGTCCAATACAGAAGCTGTGCACAAGAAGGACCAGAGTTGCCTCCACTTTCTGAGGAGACTGAGGTTCTTTGGAGTATACAGGCCTCTCCTTCACATGTTCCACCAGTCTGTTGTTGCCAGTACAATTTTCTATGCGGTGGTGTGCTGGGCTAATGCCAACAGGCTCAATAAACTGATTAGAAAGGCTGGCTCTGTTATAGGAGTCAAAATGGACACACTGGAGGCTGTGGTAGAGCAAAGAACCCTATGGAAAATCCTGGCCATTCTGGACAATGTTTCTCACCCTCTGCATGCCACTTTGACTGAACAGAGGAGCATTTTTAGTAATAGATTAAGACAACTGCGCAGCTCCAAAGAGTGCTACATGATGTCATTCTTACCCTTGGCCATTTGGTTCTATAATGAGTCAGCTGGGGAAGTGATGACCTCCTCCTGTTAGACTGTTTGAGGCAACATTTTTTTAAAGAATTCTTTCTTACTTCTCTTCTAATATTTGTTTATTTGTCTATCTGTGCACTTGCAATGTTACTGTGACAGTGTAATTTCCTTTGGGATCAATAAAGTATTTACCTAATTGTGACTTTTCTTTGTCTTGCCCAGGAATGACACAGTCAACTTTACTAAATTAAGTGTGTGACATTAACAGTAGCAATATTAAATATTAAATGTTAGTCTGAAATACACCAGTTGATTGTAGTAATCTTGCCAACTGAAAGTATTTACATAAGTATTACAAAAATCTTTATTTGATTAGCATAAACTAAACTACAACTATTGTGCATCATATTAATCGGGTTCAAATTATTGATGACAAGGTGGTGTACAGAAGATCAGATGACATTATTTTAAAAACTACAATTGTTTACCCAGTGCCTTAGCCAATATTTACCAGCAGAAAAAAAACACACAGCTAAAGCAACACACACAAAATGCTGGTGGAAAGCAGCAGGCCAGACAGCATCCATAGGAAGAAGCACAGTCGATGTTTTGGGCCGAGACCCTTCGTCAGGACAGCCTGAAATGTCGACTGTACTTCTTCCTATGGATGCTGTCTGGCCTGCTGCATTCCACCAGCATTTTGAGTGTGCGGCTTGAATTTCCAGCATCTGCAGATTTCCTCCTGTTTGTGTTTTTAAACACAGCTAAAGCAGATGATTAATAATTGTCATGACTTATGGGTCCTTACCATGTCCAAATTTCCTATTACTGTTTCTATACTGCCGAAGTGATTACATTTCAAAAGTATTTTATTGACTGTAAAACTTCAAGACTTCTAGAGATTCTAAAAAGGTATTATATAAAATCCTGTATTCTTTAAGGAAGTGCTGGGGTGGGAAAAAAATCAACTCACATGATAAATACAATAATCTGTCTAGACATTTTATTCTAGATAAATATATGCCATCCTCTTCCAGGAGAATTTTTTTAGAACCATCTGAAACCATGCAAGCAGTTTTTTTTTTGAAAATCATACATTCTGTCCACCCAGAGGGCTAGTTAATTTAAAAATTATTTATTTTTTTAAAAACTGCAGATGTTAATAGTTCTGAAGGGTCTTCAACCAGGCATATTAACACTAGGTGCTGCTAGACAGCTGAGTGTTTGCAGCGTTTAGACTCAAGCCTATCCTGATGAAGGGGCTTGCTCTGAATTATCAACTGTATATTTTCCTTCATAAATACTGTCTGACTTGCTATGTTCCTCCAGCATTTTGTGTGTTTTCCCAACATTTTCTGTTTTAGTTTCACTCTCATGGTTTCTTGCACTTCCCTTTAAGCCACTACCAAGACTGACCTCTTCAAAATGGGCACAAAACTTGTGGAAGTAGACTGTGAATGCAACAAAAGCCAGGATTCAATTTCCAGTTTTCACTCTCTTTTATTTACATTGTATTCAAAAGCCTCAATTAAAGGAGTGCCAAAATTCTGGATGGCAACAGCAACAGCAACTGGTTTTTGAAACTAGTAATAACCTTGACCTGGTGATCTCCAAGTTTATAATATAAACTTCATGAAATAGAATTCTTTAGTCAAGAACTGAGAAGAGAGTCTTCATACCACAATCAAAAGAAAACACTGAAAACTAAAGGGTGACTGCCAGGTTTGGTGCCATTCATAACTGTGCTGGAAGGCAGCAAATGAAGAATCCAACAAAAAAGTTTGCAGGTTAGTTCCACACTTACTTGCACTGCCAGTTGCATTTCCAGTCATTTAAATCTGGTTGCAACTTGCACTCCTCAGCAAGACTACTTTCTTCCTCGAGAATGTCATCAGAGGGATGGGTCCATAACTGTAAATGATCTGTAGCTGTCAATAATTGATTACCTACACAAAGGAATAAAATTTAATTTAACATTATTTAAAATGATAAGTGGATTGGTCACAATATTGTTGAGTAGAATTAAGCAGAATTTATTTTGGAGTTAAAGTTTAGAATGGAGTCTTAGATTCATGACAACCCTGTGGGCAAACTCAGTTTGATATCTGGAACACTGCACACCTGCCTAGTAAAACCAGGTGAATCAAATGCTTTAATACCTTAGAATTCTTTAAACTTGACTTCAAAAGAAAGTAAAAGCATGACAAGAAGATGTTTCTAATTGGTGCTATGATGATAAATTTCCAGTTAATCGTAAAAAAAATGAGCATGGCACTTAAACAATCATTCATATTCAAGACAAAAGCTATGCCATTTATATACAAGTTTTCTGGATGTAGATGTGTACTCTGTTTAGAAAAACAAAAAAATTTACAGATAGGCAAGTCTAAAAATAGCATAATGCCAATAATCCAGTATCCAACTGTTTTGCAAATTCCAATAGCTCAGTATCTGGTTCACTCATCAGTACATAATGTGAGCAAAGATTGATTGCACCTGGAGCCACGGTTCCAATATGTGGAACGGTGGTACGGATGGACCTGGAATTGGGAACGTGAGTAGACTTGCAGCCAGAGCCAAGATCCAAAGAACATGCACGCTTCAGCTTGTTTTGACAAGTCAAATTTCACCAAGTTCTATTTCCCACTCCCTTTACACTCAACAAGGCACAGCTTCCCATCCACTTGAAATTCACAGATTTCATTTAAAAATGATTAACTATTGTACAGTTAAAAGGTATTTAGGCATTAAAGGAATAACATCCAATAGTACAGAACATCTATTAGTCTGGCAAAGTACTGAGGGATTGTTTATCTGAGTTTTACTGTGCCTTCAATTTGAGACTAAGATCTACAAACCAAATATACTCTCCATTACAAAAAAAACAATGTGTTCTGGCTTCATCATGTGTGCAGTTGCATTTGTTTATAATGTACTGTTTATGCACACAAAGCACAAAAAGATATTTCTGGTTTTCCATTATTATATGAAAAATACTTATTACTAAAACTGAAGGATTTATAAGTCATAAGTTTAATGGTATTTTAATAAATCATTGAACTTAACATGAAAATATTTTTAAAGATTTTCGTGTTGAGTTAAAAATAGACAAGATTGTTTTCAAATCAATAATAAAAATTACAGTACATCATTATGAACACTTAGTTACACCATACAGATAAGGTTACCTTGCGGATCCCAAGCCAAGTTGTATGCCATGGACTGAAGGAAAAACTGCCCCATTTTCTGCCATTGATAGTTTAGGACCTGTAGTTTTGGATAATGTTTTAAAACAGAATAGAATATTTTAGCACACTGAATGATATTTTATAGTATGTGCTTTATTAATACTGTTACAGTGGGTCAGTAGGCATAAAATATTTGGCAAATAAGCGATGGTAGCCAGTTAAGTAAGCCAGGACAATCACACACAATGAAAAAATGATTTTTTTTTAAATATAAAAGTCTTTGACATGCAGAAATAAAAAATATTTGATCATTAAACATTAAAAATTTTAAAACACCATCTAGAAATATTAAAACTAGTAAGTTTTAATAAGTCAGAGTCATACAGCACTTAACAGACTCCCTGGTCCACCAAGTCCATGCTGAACATCAAGTATTCATTTACACTCTTACTATCACGACAAAGATACAACTCACCTACACACTAGGTGCAATTTAGTCAACAATTAACCTGTGAAACTGCATGTCTTCAGAATGTGGAGAGCAATTAGAACATTCAAAGGAAACCCATGCAGTCATAAGAACAACATGCAAACTCCAGAGATAGCACCAGAGGTCAGGATTGAACCTAGATCCTTAGAGCCATGAGATAAAAGACCTTATACTGCTGCCTTACCAAACAATATAAACTACTTGATACTTACCAATGACCCTCACAACTATTCTTCGTTTAAATGAATGGATTTGTAGTTCTTAGGGCATTGTGACAACTTTATTCTCTGCTGCTGGATTCCAGGAGTTTGTCTACCTTCAGAGTTAAGTCAGGGAAAAGCTATCAAAGAGTGGCAGCAGGTTGGGGATATCTGTATTCACATACAGAATACACATATGGGAACCACAAACCTGGCGGCATTTTCCTGCATTGCCATCTATTTTCATAAACCAGTTTCAGGCATTTATTAAGAAGGCTGGCAACTTTAGCAATAGTACAGGTTGGGTCAGGTTGATGATTAAAACAACATCCACCTGCAGTTATTGACAACCCATTTCAACCTGAATACTTACAAATTTGCCAATGATCGTTAATTAAATTGCTGTTAATACAACAATCTAAAATGCACTATAGATCGGTTCAAAAATAAAATGTGAAATATTGATCAAGAACAGAGGACACAAGTGGTAATGCTACGCGAATCATTCTGATCTGTTTAAAGCACTAAGCTGGGTCAGTGATGCACGGTTCCACATGATCAGAATATGCATCCAACACTAACAAACAAAATCAGATCCTACTGGGCTTACTAGCAGCACCCAAGGTATGTTGGTTGTTAACACCAACGACACATTTCACTGTATCTTTCAATGTACATGTGACAAATAAATTTGAATCTTGATTTAGCTCTTGGCAGAAGTGCCAATACTGATATAAAGAATCACACAATACAGCATGAATAAAAAGGTACTAATGGGAGATCGGTAAACAACTTTATACATCACTTTGCCAAAATCCTACAAAAAGTTGACAAATATTCCAGGTGAAAAGCTATTAGCTGTTTTTCCCCCAAAATTATATCAATCTTTCTAAAGTAGTTTAAGCAACAGAAGCTAATGCAAGATTAACCTGCAGCTGTACCAATTTTGTGATATCTGATATTTATAATTTGTCTTGCTTGCTAGGAATAACTGATTGCTCCAGTACACTACGCTGGATTGTCATTTGCTACACTTGAGCCCGTTCTGCATTCTTGAAATGGAGGCAACTGTGGCCCAAGCAGGAGATAGGAAACTTTGAGTAACTGAAGCTGACTTTCAAAGGGAAGATCGTTTAAGGGAAAAAGCAGGTGCCCAGATTCTTGGACATGGCACAAGAGATGCAGAGAAGGACTTCTCTAGAGAATAAGAAACCCTTCAAACACAATGAAAAGATAGTGTTAATTGGCAGATGTGTAGGTCAATGCCAGCTTAATCCTAATGATCCCAGAAGGTGTTTAGGATCGGTGATGTATTTTCCCACAATTCTTTTGGAAAAATGGTTTATTATCACAGTTGCAGTGAAAAATTTAGTTTTGCATGCCATCATTACAGATCATTTCACTGTAGTAGTGCATCGAGGTAATACAAGGGAAAACAGAATGTAAAAAAAAGTGTTATAGTAACAAGGAAGTGTAGAACAGGCAGGCAATAAGGGACAAGGACATAACGAGGCAGGTTGTGAGATAAGGAGTGCATCATATTGTGCCAGGGAACTGCTCAATAGTCTTGAAACAATGAGAGAGAAACTGTTCTTGGCCTCAGTGGTATGTGCTTTTAGGCTTTGTAAGACTTGCCTAACAGGTGGGGGGGCTGGTTAGGTGCATTCTTTGATTATGTTGGCTGCATTAAGAAGGCAGAGTATAGTTAAGAGTCCATCAAGGGGAGACTCGTTTCCCTGATGTAGTGGGCTGTGTCCACAACTCTCTACAGTTTCTAGCTGTTTTGGTTGAGAGCGACTGCCATACCAAGCCATGATACACCTAGACAGGATGCTTTCTATGCATTGGTACATTGAAAAAAAATTGGTGCAGGTGAAATGGCACATTCCAATTTCTTTATCTTTCTAGTGCACTTTCTTGGCTGTGGTACCAACACCTATAGATCAGGCCAAGCCAGGATACTGGTGATAGCAGTGGGAGAGTAGGAACAGAATAATGATATACTGTCACTAGAATTCATTCATAGCCACCAATTCACATATTTGCACTGTGCACAATTTAGCAGTTACCACTGTGCCGGGATCTGCTTGCAGCTGAAACCAAGGCATCAGGAAACAACAGTGCAGGTGCCAATTATGAGACACTGATGTCATGCATAGATTCTACATTAGACTCTGTTTACAATGTGATGTCACATATTTGGGTCAGTCTCAATCATTCACCATATTGGAATTGCACAAACCACATCTGACCTTTGCTAAAATAAGCATAGGTTTAAGATTTAAACATCTAACTGTAGTATACTTTCCACAGTACAAATCTGGTATATTTCAAAGAGCACAGGTATAGCATGACAAGCCAATAACTTTAGGTACCTTTCTCCACAGGTTTCTACGGTATGAAGTAGAGACCTATCAAAAGGTGGCAATGGTACAATGTACAGCAAGGCTGTATCACCACCTGGTGGCCATAAACTAAAAGTACTACCTTTTTTTTTGTAAGCCATACCTAGAAAGCACACCACACTAAAATAAATGTCAGATCAGAGAATATTCACTTTCAAAAGGCCTCAGAACACCAAGATACCTAGTCGGGCATATCTTTGGCTGATGAAGGAAAATATCCAATTCAACAATACATTAAACATCAGATATTAAATTAAATTTTGAAGATGGACAAAGGTATTAAGAAAGTGGGAGGTTAGGATTTTTCAAAACAACATTAAATTAGGGAGTTTTTGATCAATTCACCCTTTTGGTAAATTAAATGCATGCTGCATTCTAAATGGCTTGGTTTCCTGAAAGTTTAACTTAAAATGATTTTAGAACGTTCCAACTGACTGAACTATAAATATTGATTATAAAGTGTTGGTCAGTAAACTGCCAACCCTCCACTGTAATTCCACACCTGTACTGACATTGACAATGATATTATTGTACAGGACTATACAGTCCTGGAACGGAGAGTACAACTGTCACATCAAATTATCATGATGGTTATCTTGTCTTTATTTATAAGAAATTGGCAGAAATTTTAAATTGGTAGGATGTGGTGTCAGGTAGGACAACACAGGAAATCTTTTAATAGTTGGAGATCAAAATGGAAAGCTAGTCTCTCAGTGCATTTTGGGAGTTAATTTTTATTAGATTTGCAATGGAGAATGTATTTTCAGTATAGGTAACAAAGATGCTGAACAATACATTTCAAGTTCAGTCATTATAGGTAGACTAGAAAAAGTATTTAAAAGTTTTCTTTATTCTTTTCTCTAATACTATAACAAACTTGTTAGGAAATAAAACTGAAGCAGGAGTTGACCATTTGATAATTGAATAAGATTGTGGCTGATCTGCTACTTTCCTGTACAAACATCCTTTTTCTAGATATCCATAAGATTACTGTTGAATAGAGGTTGCATGCTTTGAAGCAAGGGTGAAATACAGTATTCCACTGAGAAATATGTCATCAAACTTAGTCAGGCTCATCTACAAAAAAAAAGAGCACCAAAGCAGTAGATCTTAATTCAGAATGAACAAACTTCAGTAGAGCATTCATCAAGGTCCTTCATGGTAGGCTGACCCTGAACATTAAGGCACATGTGATCCAAGGATTCTTGGGAGATGGAATCAAAATTGAAATGTCCGTGGAAGACAGAGGTACTATGAGCAGTGGTATCTGCAGGATCAGTGCTGGGACGATGGTTGTTCTTTATGATACGTATGATTTGGTTGAAAACATAGCAGGACTAATAAGCAAACCTGAAGACAAAATAAAAATTGGCAGAGTTGTAGATGGTGAGGAAGGATTTTCAGAAGATACAACAGGATAGAAAGTTACAGACAAAGCTCAAAGTTCAAAGCAAATTTATTATCAAAGTATGTACATGTCACCATATACTATCCTGAGATTCATTTTTTGTGGGCAAAAGAAACACAACAGAAGCAAAGAAAAACTACACACAAAGATGGACAAATAATCAATATGCACAAGACAAACTGTCAATTACAAATCAAAACAAATAATAATAAATAATATTGAGACAAGTGTGAGGTTTTGCACTTTGAAAGGTCAACTGTAAGAGGAAAACATACAGTAAATGGCAGGGCCCTTAGGAGCATTGATGCATAGAGGGTTCTTGGGATGCAAGTCCATAGCTCACTGAAAGTGGTAACAAAAGTTGATAGGGTGGTAAAGGCGGCAGAGAGCATATTTGCATTGATCAGGCTATTGAGTGTAAAAGTCTGGACGTCACGTTGCAGCTGTATTAAAACTTTAGTTAGGCTACATTTGGAGCATTGTGTTCAGTTGTAATTATAGGAAAGGAGGATAGAAAAAGGGGTTCACCAGGACGTTGCCTGGATGAGTGAGTATTAGCAATAAGGAAAGATGAGGCAAACGTTGTCATCTCCGGAATATCACAGAGTAAAAGGCAATCTGATAGAAATATAAAAAAGTTACAAGTTGTCTAGATAAGGTCAAATACTAAAGGGCATGGGTTTAAGAGGAGAGGAGGAAAGCTTATGGTAGATTTGAAAACGCAAACACGAGGAGTTCTACAGACGCTGGAAATTCAAGCAACACACATCAAAGTTGCTGGTGAACGCAGCAGGCCAGGCAGCATCTCTAGGAAGAGGTACAATTGACGTTTCAGGCTGAGACCCTTCATCAGGACTAACTGAAGGAAGAGCTAGTAAGAGATTTGAAAGTGGGAGGGGGAGGGGGAGATCCAAAATGATAGGAGAAGACAGGAGGGGGAGGGATGGAGCCAAGAGCTGGCCAGGTGATCGGCAAAAGGGATATGAGAGGATCATGGGACAGGAGGCCCAGGGAGAAGGAAGTGGGGGGGAACTCAGGGGATAGGTAAGGGGTATAGTCAGAGGGAGAGTGAGAGAAAGAATGTGTGTATATAAATAAATAACGGATGGGGTACGAGGGGGAGGTGGAGCATTAGTGGAAGTTAGAGAAGTCAATGTTCATGCCATCAGGTTGGAGGCTACCCAGATGGAATATAAGGTGTTGTTCCTCCAACCTGAGTATGGCTTCATCTTTACAGTAGAGGAGGCCGTGGATAGACATGTCAGAATGGGAATGGGATGTGGAATTAAAATGTGTGGCCACTGGGAGATCCTGCTTTCTCTGGCGGACAGAGCGTAGGTGTTCAGCAAAACGGTCTCCCAGTCTGTGTCGGGTCTTGCCAATATATAGAAGGCCACATCGGGAGCACCGGACGCAGTATATCACCCCAGCCGACTCACAGGTGAAGTGTCGCCTCCCCTGGAAGGACTGGCTGGGGCCCTCCTGTCTTCTCCTATCATTTCGGATCTCCCCCTCCGCCTCCCACTTTCAAATCTCTTACTAGCTCTTCCTTCAGTTAGTCCTGACGAAGGGTCTCGGCCTGAAACGTCGACTGTACCTCTTCCTAGAGATGCTGCCTGGCCTGCTGTGTTCACCAGCAACTTTGATGTGTGTTGGGAGATTTGAAAGGCTAGATTATGCTTTTTAAAAAGTAGTAGGTGCATGGGAATGCATTGCCAGGGAAGTAGTGAAAATAGATACAGTAACAAACTTTAAGGGGCATTTAGACAAGCCCATGGACAGGCAGGGGAAGGGAAGACAGACCATATACAAACAGATGGGATTAGTTTAAATTATTAATACAGACATAACGGCCAAAGAGCCTGCTCTATTCTACACTGTACTGTTCTATGTTATAAATTCAACAAGGCATTCCCTATTATCAACCCC
Source organism: Mobula hypostoma (assembly GCF_963921235.1). Lineage (NCBI taxonomy): Eukaryota > Metazoa > Chordata > Chondrichthyes > Myliobatiformes > Myliobatidae > Mobula > Mobula hypostoma. The sequence continues at coordinate 77,625,677 of NC_086109.1, forward strand.
CTCCCCCAAAATGTTTCTGGGAAATATCCTCTTCTGGCAGTTTTGACAAAGAGTTGTGGGTGTGGCCTTAACATGCTTCTCACTTATCAAATGATGGAAGTATGGATTTTCCCCATAGGGGAAAATCTTCTGCTGTATGGGATCTCTGTTTTCAGGTATATCATTGCATCTTGCAGAGGAATCTCAATGGTTGAGTTAACTATGTGTTGCCCTTAGTTGGCCAAAGGTTTCATTTAAATATAATGTCAGGCACTCACATTTGCAAATTGGGCTATGATCAGTTGTCAGGAACAGAACCCTAATGTAGCATGGGGAGAAACTGTACGTTTTGAGATGACAGAAAACCTGATACTACCTCAAAGAAAATTAAAAACTATATTGCATTATTTTCAAAGAATAGTTGGAATGATTGATAATACTCACAAGCTTTCTTTTGTGATGACGTAATGGTATTGGCTCAAAAATGCAAACAGTGTTCCCATATGAAGCAGCAATCTAGGAATGACAATTAGAATTATTTACTCAATGTCTGGACATTACTTCACTTAAATAGTTGAGAAACATCACAGAAAGTCCTGGAAATATGATTTAATTTCAAAACAATGGACTCCAATTTATGCATTAACACTGTAGATTAATTTGCAATATAGTTATACATTTATGTTGATTTGAAATTACAGAGCTGATTCACTTTACTGGATATCATTAAGATATAAAAAGAATCAAACACAGGATGCTCTCTGAAAATTCTTCTGTCACATTGAAGGCTGTTATATAACTGGTCAGAAGACACCAGCTGGTGAAAGAATTATCTGAAAAATAAGTATAAAACAGCATGCTCACGTCTATGGGGGTTGGATAAACAGCAGCTTCACTGGATTTCAATAACATAAGCTTCTATTGAAACTGCTCAGCATGTCCAAGTCTTGGAACAAGCTTTCAATATAATCAAGCACTATTTCATGCACCAAGCAACAAGAACATGGCAAGGCATCCAAGATTTATGACAGGTTTTGGTGCTCACCACTTAGCTCACAAGGAGCACTTTATAACTGCTGTATGTTTAAGTGCATACATCAACTCAACAACTAGTAAGTACCCCCAGCAGGCTGGGGGCAAAGATATGTTTCCTCCGGATATTCCATTTTCCTCCCACATCCTAAAGACTTGCAAGTTGGTTAGTTGGCTCTTGTAAATTATACCTTCATGTAAATTTTAATGGCAAAAAGAATCAATGAAGAGTTAATAAGCATTGTGGAGAAAAAAAGCTGCAGAGAAGGAAATGAGATTAATCCGATTCCCCTCCTGGAAATCACCTATAATATAACATGCCTCTAAGTTGACAGAACTCAGATGGATTCACATTGCTACCACCAAGGAGGTACGGGAGCCTGAAGACACATACTCAACATTTCAGGAACAGTTTCTTCCCCTCTGCCATCAGATTTCTGAACAGCCTACCTTACTATTTTTGCAATGCTTATTTAATTTCCTTTTTTTAAAAAAAAACGATATACTTCTTATTGTAATTTAGAGTTTTTATTATTACGCATTTGCAATGTACTTCTGCCACAGAACAAATTCATGACATATACCCAGGCCTGATTCTGACCTAGCTAAACCCACCATGGAAGAATTGGTACACAGACATACAGAGTTCCCTGAGACTGCGCATCATGAATTAGCCAACTTGGCTGGAATTCTTACAGCCTGGATAACCCAGAGAATCAAGTCTAATTGGTCGGGTTAGGACTAACTGGTAGACCACCCTCAATCTGACCCATTATCATTTTACAAAAAAACTGCAATTTTATTTAGGTGAATTTCACCAATATCCTCCAGGACTTGGACAAGTAATACAAGTTAAGCTACCTGAACCTGAGATACATCTCCCCCTAGATTTCAATGCTTACTAATTCATATCTCTCAGATATACACAAATCAGAAAGCAAACTAATTTGAACAAAATCAACAGTAAATAACTGCTGTTAAAAATGAGCCTAGGTGTGCGAAATCTAGTATAGAACACAAACACAAGATAAAGCAGAATAATAAAACTTAAAATTATGATATAAACCTCACCAGTTAGTTACTGGGAAAAATCATATAAAGATATTTTACCCGGCCTTGCTGAAGGGAACATTCCACACAGCCCACTTGGATATTTCCATGTTTAGCACCAGGGATGATTTGAACACATTCAAAGTCACTTCCAAGAATGACTATGTCACATCCTGAAGCATACGCCTGTCAAAGCAGAAATCATAAGGAACAATTTATTAACCCAAAACATTTTCCAACTAAATGTTTCACAAAATCAAGTGAGGAACTAAATGAAAAAAGTATACAACATCGCAATAAAACTAATATAAAGTCTCATGTTCTTCCATTCTACCACAGCAAATCACATCAGCTATAAAAAGTGAAAAAAATTAAAATGTTATTAATATATTCAATGTTTTCTCAAATACCACAGGCACTGTTGAATCACCAATAATGTTGCTACATTTCTCTCAAGCTTCAAAATTGAACTTATACTTTTTTTCTCCTAGTTGTTTAATTCTACTTTTCACAATTCCTGGATTCCACTGTTTCCAATAATCTTTCTGGATAATCAATAATCTTTCTGGATTGTGACTCCTGCTTTTACTTAATTTCAATTTTGCTATTTGTTTTTCAAACAGTTCTTATAACTACTTTTTCCTCTTTCAAATATGACTCTGCTACTACTGGAACCTGTGATTTACATTTCGATGCTATGTTTCGGGCTGATTAAGCCAGCGGTTCCCAACCATGTGCTACTGGGCCGCGAGGAAACGATATGAGTCAGCTGCACCTTTCCTCATTCCCTGTCACGGCCACTGTTGAGCTTGAACGCACGCGAGGTCATTACCCGCGCGTCACCCATGTCAGCGCGGGAAGGAGATCAACTCTTCGAGCTTGCAAATGACGGCAGACTGAAAAGTATGTTTGACATAACATCTCTGCCGGCATTCTGGATCAAAGTCAAGGCTAAATATCCTGAGATAGCCACGAAAGCACTGAAAACGTTGCTTCCATTTCCAACATATTTCTGCAATGAATGCAACGAAAACAAAATTGCAGAATAGACTGGACAAGGAACCGCCTTCGAGCATCGCTGTCTCCCGTCACCCCTCGATAGGACTGTCTCGTTGCAGCGAACAAGTATTCAGCCCAGGGCTCCCACTGATTCAGCGATATTGGTGTGTTGCAATGATTTTATATGTTCATATGGGGAAAATATGTGCTGTGTGTTTGATATCCAAACATTACTTAAAATGTTATGATGCTATTGACTTATAAGTGACTTATATAATCATATAACAATTACAGCACGGAAACAGGCGATCTCGGCCCTTCTAGTCTGTGCCGAACTCTTATTCTCACCTAGTCCCACCGACCTGCACTCAGCCTATAACTCTCCATTCCTTTCCTGTCCATATACCTATTCAATTTTTCTTTAAGTGATAATATCGAACCTGCCTCAACCACTTCTACTGAAGTTTGTTCAACACTTACTTCAAGCTCCCTGTCCTCCCCTGATAATTGACTTATCACTATATTCATGCAAGGAAAATATGCGCTGTGTGTTTAATATTAAATTCGTTAGATAAACCCTTTTAGAAAGGAAATTGAGTGTATTAGCCACTTATCACCTATACTGTATTCCGGTCGTGATTAACACCCCCCCCCCCCGCCCCCGAACAGAATCGTCAAAAATGAATTGTAGGGAAAAAAAAATCGGCACGTACACACATGCGCACTGGTGCCCGCGCAAGGCTTCATGGTTATTGTAGTCTTTCTCGGGGTTAACACAACGTATTTGACTGCTACTCTTGTCCGTTGACAACCCTACCCCCCCCACCCGGGTCAGCCGGTCCGCAATGCAAAAAAGGTTGGGGACCCATGGTAGCATTTTGCTGTCTCTGAGGGAGTTTGGTGAAGTTCCAAACAGAGTGTGTAGCCTGGAGGATAAGAAGCCTGGAGATGGGGCATGAGCAGTGCTTGACTCAATTTCTCACCAACTAAAGCAAGATTGAAATCAATGAGGACGAGAGTAGAAGGCGAGCAGGTGTTCAGCACTGTCTGCCTGCATTTGACTGGTCTCTCTCTACCTCTTGTTCACTGCTGCCAGAAGAGGATGCCTGCATTTGCGTGCTCTCTCCCGCTTGCTGCTGCTAGAGAAAAGTGCCTGCGTTTGATTAGTCGCTTTCTTTCTCTTAATCGATACTGCTGGAGGATGGTGCCAGTCTTGGGCAAGGTTTTATGGACGTGGTTTGGGGTTTGGACTCTGTAGTTTATGTTATGATGTGTTTCTGGTTACTCCTTTTTTATTGCTATTTTGAGAGATTTTGATTGGGGCAGGCTGGGGTGCGGCAAGCAGTCAATGAACGACACAGCACTAAATTAAACTACACTCAACTAACCTGTGTATATCTAATAACATGTTGCAACTACATTTATATATTTAAAATATGAAAAGAAATTCTCAAGCTGGTTTAACATTTAAGGTTGAATAATAATATTCATCTGGTTCAAGTGTTTACTTCCAGATACAACAATCTTCTATGGTGCAGAGGGTGACAAAAGATGAAGCTGGAACCCAAAAGATTTTAACAAGTCTGGAAGTGCCAGATGCAAGACGATTAGGATCCATTTGGCACCTGCTCCCTGGAAATGGCAAAGGTAATTAACTAAAACTTGCTTGGGAACATTGGCAGTTTCATAGACAAATGCCAGCATCCCACAGTTCCTGACCGTGTATGCAATCCCTGCACAAACTGGAAGTCCCAAACTTACTGGTTAAGCTTAACAGGTAGTTCCTGCTGTATATTCCATCAGTGGCAATAGCACAGATTTTCTGCAGTTTTCTAATATAACAGCTCTTTGGATCACATATTTCAATAGCAAGGAATGGCTGGAAAGGACTACGACCAGTACATGAGGTTTTTTTTTAAAGCAAGTAAACTTTAGTTGTCTATGTACAAGTTATATTTAAATAATTTTTGTTTTGGCATGTTTTGAATGCCATGACACTTAAAATTCTTGGCATGCTTGATAGTTGACAATAATAGGGCAATAGCTTGGCCATCTGTTTTTTCCCCCAGTAGTTTCCTAGCTACAGTTTGTCCTGGCATATCAATGTCACACAAGGCCCTGATGTTACACAGGGCCTTACCATTTTAGATCAGGCTGGTTTTAGGCAGCATGTTGTTGCTAGCAGAAAGGGAAATATATATAAAGCTAGCACATCAACTTTATACAGTATAGTGTGATCCCATTCATTTGAATGAAGTTACCCATCTTCATTAAATATAGTGAGTTCTTTTGTTAGTTTTTCCCCTTTATTTCAATGGATATTTATTCCGAAACAATCATCAGCAGCTTCAGTTGCTTCGAAAAGTTTCCGGCTTTGAAATTTATCTTTTTTAAAAAACCTGTACAAATTTTCTTAACAAATTTCTCTTAAAGAATTTAAAGATGTGACAAAGAACTTTGTTACACTTTCAAATTCTTCCTCAACCTTGTTGCAAGATGAAGTTCAGAAGCACACAGTTTTCTAACTATGGACCAACCATAAATGTTTTGCAAATCTATCTTCCAGGAAATTAAACACTTTACCAGGTTTTCTTTTTCAAAAAGGGAAAAAGCTTCATTTATTTTTCATCCTAATTGCTCTGATATAACTGAGATAGTTACAAGGGCACAAGATAATTAAGAGTCAAAAGTTACAAAAAAAATTGTTTAAAACCTGCAGATACTGGAGATAAATAGTAAGATGCTGGAAATGCTCAGCAAGTCAGGCAGATTCTTATAATATTGATAATAGACAATCACAGATAGGCAGACTATACACGGATAAGCACTTAAATTTTCAGTCACATTGGCACCCTGAATACAAGAGTTGCAGCATCATACCACAGCTGTACTACATGTTGGTCATAGAAAAGTACAGGACAGAAACAGGCCTGTCAGCCCAACTGGTCAATTTAAACTCCTAGTCCCATCAACCTGCACTCAGACCATAGCCGTCTATACACCTATCCGAACTATTAAACATTGAAATCGAACTCGCATGCACGACTTGCACTGGCAGCTCGTGCACAATCTCATTACCCTCTGACTGAAGTTCCCCTCATGTACTTTTCACCTTTCACCCTTAATCCATGACTTCTAGTTGTAGTCCCACCCAACCTCAGTGGGGAAAAAAGATTCCGATTTAGAATCTCAACTGAAGACCAGACCTATCCTTTTCCAAAGTTACTCTGAAACTAATGGCATTACGATCACAAAATGCAAAGCGTTCCCCCTACACAAACTTTTGTCACCTGCCCGGTCTCATTCCCTAATAGCAGATTAAGCTTCGCACACTCTCTCACTGGTACTTCTATGTACTGATTAAAGGAACTTTCCTGAATACATTTGACAACTCTATCCCATCTAGTCCTTTTACAGTATGGGAGTCCCAGTCAATAGGTGGAAAGTTAAAATCACCTACCATGACAATTTTATGTTTCTTGCAACAGTCTGTTATCCCTCTACAAATTTGTTCCTCTAAATCTCGCGGACTGTTGGGTAGCCTACAATATTGTCCTATTAACATGATCATACCTTTCTTATTCCTCAGTTCCACCCATAAAATCTCACTGACTGAGCACTACTGTGACATTTTCCCTGACTAGCAACAACATCCCTCCCACTGTCGCATCTAATACAACTGAACCCCGGAATACCGAGCTGCCAGTCCTGTCCCTTCTGCAACCATGTCTCACTAATGGCTAAATATATCATAATTCCATGTGTTGATCCATGCCCTGAGCTCATCTGCCTATCCTACAATACTTCCTACATTGAAATACAAGCAGCTCAGAACATTAGTTGCATCATGCTCAACCTTTTGATTCCTGACTTAACATCTGTCTCCACAACCTCTCCACTATATGTTGAGACAGAGAGCATTGTGACATGGTGTCATGAAAACAATTCTGATTGAGGTTAGAAACAGAATCAGATGCATATCAGCTCCAGCAGGGTTTGCAGACCATTACTTCCTACAAAGTGAAATCTAACATCATGAATGGCTGTGATCCTTCACTCCCAGATAAGCTCAACACCTTTTGTGCATGCTTTGAAAGGGAAAATAAAACTACACCTGTGCAAATCCCTGTAGCATCTGGTGACCCTGTGATCTTTGTCTCGGAGGCTGATGTCGGAACACCTTTCAAGAGGTGAACCCTCATAAGGCTTCAGACTCTGATTGTGCACCTGGTAGGGCTCTGAACACCTCTGCTACCAACTGGTGGAAATGTCCAAGGACATCTTCAATCTCTCACTGCTGCAGTCGGAGTTTCCCGTCTGCTTCAAAAGGGTGATCATCAAACCGGTGCCTAAGAAGAGCAGGGTGAGCTACTTCAACAACTATTGCCCAGTGGCACTCATATCACTCTGATGAAGTGCTTTGAGGTTGGTTATAGCTATAATCAATTCCTGCCTAAGCAAGCACCTGGACCCAGAGCAATTTTCCTATCACCATAACAGGTCTACAGCAGAAGCAATCTCACTGGCTTTCCACTTAGCTTTGGATCACCTGAACAATAGTAATACCTTCATCAGGTGGCTGTTTAGTGATTACAGCTCAGTGTTCAACATAATCATACCCTCAGTTCTAATCAACAAGCTCTAAAACCTAGGCATCTGTGCCTCCCTCTGCAAATGGATCCTTGACTTCCTCACAAGGAGTCCACAGTCAGTGTGGACTGGAAATAACCTCTTCTCCTCACTGACAATTAACACTGGCGCACCTCAAGAATGTGTGCTTAGCCCACTGCTCTGTTCTCTCTACACTCATAACCTTGCGGCTAGACACAGCTCAAATGTCATCTATAAATTTGCCAATGACACAACTATTGTTGGCAGAATTTCAGATCGTAATGAGGAAGTGTACAGTCGTGAGACAGATCAGCTGGTTGAGTGGTATAATAACAACAACAACTCTGCACTCAGCATCAGTAAGACCAAGGAACTGATTGTGGATTTCAGGAAGGGGAAGTCGAGGGAACACACACCAGTCCTCAACAAGGGATGAGCAGTGGAAAGGGTGAGCAGTCTCAAGCTCCTGGGTGTCAATATCTCTGAAGATTTACCCTGGACCCAACATATTGATGCAACTACAAAGAAGACACAACAGCAGCTATATTTCATTAGGAGTTTGAGGAGAATTAGTATGCCATCAAAGACGTTAATAAATTTCTACAGGGGTACCATAAAGAGCATTCTAGCTGATTGCATCACTGTCTGGTATAGAGGGACCACTGCACAAGATCGGAAAAAGCAGCCAAAAATTATAAACTCAGTCAGTTCCATCATGGGTGTTAGCCTCCCCAGCATTCAAGACACCTTCAAAAGGCGAAGCCTCAAACAAAGTGGCATCCATAATGAAAGGATGACCAACACCCAGAACATGTCCTCTTCTCATTGCTACCATCAAGGAGATGGTACAGAAACCTGAAGATACATGCTCAATGTTTCAGGAACAGCTTCTTCCCTTCCACCATCAGATTTTTGAATGGACAATGAACCCATGAATACTATCTCATTATTCCTCTCTTTTTCCACTAATGCTGCCAAACCTGCTGAGTTCTTTCAGCATTTTATGTGTCCCCCTTATAGGTAAAGCAAGACTTACTGCAATATTATACATTTCACAGGATATTGAGAATGCTACAAATCAAAAATTAATGATTAGCTTATACTTTCGGCCCTCAGATTTGTGCTTCATTGGGATCTCTTCTGGGGGAAGGTATGACATATACAAAGGGGACCTGAACTCAAGGGGGACTAATTTCCTTTTGGATAGGTTTGCAAGAACTATTGGGGATGGTTTAACGTGGCTTGGCATGGGGAGAGGAAGCAGAGTGATAGGTAAGACGATGGAAAAGCTGATGTAAAGGTAGATGCAGCGTGTAGAGAGACTGGAAGGACAAGCATTGGATAGGGCATAAATGCAGTCAGTTGGATGGGTTGAAATGTGTCTAATGTAATGGAAGAAGTTTCAGGAACAAGGGTGATGAAAAGCATGGATCAGTACATGGAACTACAACATTGTGGCCATTATAAAGCTGTCATAAGGGCAGGAATGGCAGCTGGATGTTAAGGGCTTTAGATGTTTCAAAAGGGACATGGAGGGAGATAGAGGTGGAGGAATGTTCCACAGGGGTTGATGCTGAGACTTACTTTTCACGTTTATGTCAATGATTTGGACGATAGATTTGAAGGCTTTGTGGTTACATTGGCAGACAATAGAAAGATAGATGGAGGGACAGGTAGTGCTGTGGAAGCAGGGAGTCTGCATAAGAACTTCAACAGATTAGGAGAATACGCAAAAAGTGGCAGATAGAATATAGTGTAGGGAAGTGTACAGTCATGCACTTTGGTAGAAGGAATAAAGGGCAAAGACTTTTTTCTAAACAGGGAGAAAATTCAGAAATCAGAGATGCAAAGAGACTTTGAAGTCCTCATGCAGACTTCCATAAAGTCTCCTTGCAAGTTGTTTCAGAGGTGAGGAAGGCAAATGCAATGTTAGCATTCATTTTGAAAGGACTAGAATTTAAAAGCAAAGATATATTGCTGAGGCTTTATAAGGCATTGGTCCATCACACTTTGAGCAGTTTTGGGCCCCTTAGAGGGTCCAGAGGAAGTTCATGAGAATGATCTGTGAATGAAAAGGTTAATGTACAAGGAACATTTGTTGGCTCTGGGTCTGTACTTGCTGAAGTACCCCAAGAACAAGGGAGGATCTTACTGAAACCTATCAAATATTGAAAGGACTTGATAGAATGGACATGGATAGGATGGTTTCCTATAGTGGAGAAATCTAGGACCAGAATAGAAGGTCATCCCTTTCAAACAGAGATGAGAAGGAATGTCTTTAGCCAGAGGGAGATGAACCTGTGGAATTAATTGCCACAGACAGCTGTAGAGGCAATGTCATTGGGTATATTTAAAGTGGGGGTAGATGGCTTCTTCATTAGTAAGGGAACATAGAAATTCAGAGCACATTACAGGCTCTTCGGCCCACAATATTATGCCAACCATGTAACCTACTCTAGAAACTGCCGAGAATTAGCCTACCAGATAGCCCTCTATTTTTCTAAGCTCCACGTGATGAAGTTTTTAAGGATATTGGGGATGCAGGGGTTAATGACCTTCAAGGACTTTGTACTCTGTTAGCATAAGTTGCATCCTTTGTTTTTGCTTCATGCAGCTGTGAGGTTGTGAAATAGCTAAACTACTTCTTTGTTTCAATCAAGGACAGAATTGTCTGATTCTGTAGAGTAATACTGTAGATGTGTGTGTCTGACAAACACTCCGAGGCTAACTACTTCTTTGTCAGGCCCTCTGTATCTTGTAGTTTGATAATCTTGTACTAAGAATTGGAAAACAACTCCATATATGAATAATGATGGCCTCTTTGAACTGTATAAACATTGCTGTATGTAACCTGCTGATAGAGGTTCATTACGAGCTCCTAGAGGGAGAGGAACACTGTCCCTCTGGTAGGCAGCTCCAGAGCCTCTCGCCGGCTGAGTTCGAACAAATAAACTGGTGAAACGGATAACGTAAAGAACTGTTTGTGGTGTGGTTATTGGTCCGGCGAATTTATGTTTACACATGTACCTATCTAAGAGTCTCTTAAAAGACCCTATTGCATCCACCTCCACCACCGTCGCTGGCAGTGCATTCCACGTGCATACCACTCTGTGTAAAAAAACGTACTCCTGTACTTCCAAAAACCTTAAAACTATGTCCCCTCGTGTCAGCCGTTTCTGCCCTAGAAAAAAGCCTCTGGCTATCCACACAATCAATGCCTCTCATCATCTTATACACCTCTATCAGGTCACCCTTCATCCTCCGTCACTCCAAGGAGAAAAGGCCAAGTTCACGCAACCTGTTCTCCCAAGGCACGCTCACCAATCCAGGCAACATCTTTGTAAATCCTCTCTGCACACTTTCTATAGTATCCACATCCTTCCCGTAGTGAAGAGACCAGAAATGAACACAGTACTCCAACTGGGGTCTGACCAAGGTTTTGTATAGCTATAGTATTACCTTATGGCTCTTGAACCCAATCCCATGGTTGATGAATGCGATATGCCTTCTTAACAACACTGTCAACCTGCACAGCAGCTTTGAGTGACCTACAGACATGGACCCCAAGATCTCTCTGATCGTCCACACCACCAAGAGCCTTACCATTAAGAATATATTGTCTTCAAATTTGACCAACCAAAAATGAATTCATCTGGGTCGAACTCCATCTGCCACTTCTTAGCCCAGTTCTACAGCATACCGATGTCCCACTGTAACCTCAAACAACCCTCCAGACTAGCCACAACTTCCCCAACCTTTGTATCATCAGCAAACTTACTAACCCACCCTTCTTCTTCATCCAGGTTATTTATATTAAAAAAAAATCACAAAGAGGAGGGATCCCAGAACAGAGCCTTGTGGACACCACTGGTCACCAACCTCCATGCAGAATACGGACCATCTACAACCACCCTTTGCCTTCTGTGGGCAAGCCAATTCTGGATCTAAGTCAAAGGTTACAGGGAGAAGGCTGGAAAATGGGTTTGAGAGAGAGATAATAAATTAGCAATAATGGAATGGTGTAACAGACTCGATGGGCTGAATAGCCTAATTCTGCTCCTACTTTGTGCCTTACGGTCTTATGGAGATTTACCAGGATGCTGCCTTGGTTAGAGAACATATCTTATGAAGATGGTTGAGTAAGCTAGTGCGTTTCTCATTGGAGTAAAGGAGGATAAGAGTTGAACTAAATAGGTAGCCAGAAATATTTTCCCCCCAGTATGGAAAAGGCTAATATGAGCAGATACAATTTTAAGGTGATTGGAGGAAATTATAGTGGGATGTTATACACAGATGCTGACAGGAGTGGTAGTACAGGCAGATACAGTGGCATCATTTGAGAAGAAAAATGGAGGGCTATGTGGGAGGGAAAGGTTGGATTGATCTTAATAGGTGGTTACAAAGTCAGCACAGTATTGTGGGCCTATACTGTGGTCCTATACTGTGCTCCACTGTTCTGCATTCTAGTAATTATACTCAAAGGTTGCAAACTCTGTCACATTAAACAATTTCAAAATGCTTGCTGATGGAAGTTACAGATTATCAAATAATTTGAACTATGCACTAAGACACAACTGTACATTTAACAACATGGGCTGATAATCACAACAGATGATGCTGTGGTTAATATCCCCTGAGTAACTACAGCTGGAGTGCAGAAACAAGCTGCAGATTAAATAGTAAGGGGGTTATAAATATAGATATCCAAGATTTCAGAAAAATATCAATGTGGTAATTTTCACACCAACACCAAACTAGAGAAAAAGAAAAACGAGATCGTCTTAAAATTATGATATGAATTTTATATCTAATTACTTCCCATGAGTTACTCCTGCATTCAAAATAACCTTTGGTTCCCGCTACATCAATAAACATGACAAACCAAATGGGTCTCATGTCAGAGAAAAAAAGAACCTTATTTTAACAAGAGTAAAAATAAAATTCTAATATGCTTGTAAATCACTCTGCTTCTCTAATGAGTACCAATTCCACCCTGCTGTTCAGAACCATCTGTCAATTAACCCTACATGACTGTACTTGTGCTGGTTTAAATACTGTAGTATGCCTTCGATTTTTGCTTGCATTCACAATGAAAAATGTTGGCAGAAATAGATTTTCAAAATAATATTCGTCTAAGTCAAACTGAGTAAGCCCAACAATTATGAAGAGAACCACCAGTATTCAGTTGGTGGTACAAGATAAGTAAATCCTGGACACAGACTCACTGCAAGACCTAGGAATGCAGATAGCAGAGGCCACTAAAAAGAGCCCATAGGATTCCACAGCATTGTTAAGATATCAGACATTTCCATTCTAGCCAAATTTTGCCGTAGGACTAGCAATGTCTTTGATTTGAATTGAGATGAAGGCTTATAACTTATAAAGAAATTAATTTATTCATTTTTTTATAAAAGTATTTAAATTGTGTCTTGGTTTAATTTGCTTTAATTATTCCACTAAAGAATTTAAATAAACTAGCAAAACTTAGTGTGGCCAAAAGGCAAGGTTTTGGCCCTTCCTGTCACCAGCTGCCAAGTGACTGAGTCAGAACCTCAACAGTGCACCTACACAGCCCACTGGTGCTCCTAGGCAACTGGTTATAGGCTGTACAACTATGCACATCCTGGCTAATACAACACAGGTCAGGAAGTTCTTCCAAGCCTCTTTGAATACGAAAAGCAAATGATCATATGGAACATGGCATCCAATAACTTGCAATGCAGCTCTGAATAGCATTTCCATTGCTTCATCCCTGCACATTGGCCTGTCTAGTCCATGGACCACTCATGCAGAAGAATTTCTCAATGCCTGACAAGTTTTCATTTATATTCTTAATTGGCTCTCCCTCTCTCTGAGCTCCTACCCCACTCCTCTCAAGATATTCAAGTTGCACACTCCCAGGTCACATTCCTCACTCTACACACCCTTGACCAGTCAACTGCTATCAAAAAAAAACAACTCAGTCTCTCACCAACAACCTCCAACCCGGTTCCCCAACTCATCCACTCTTACATGCCCTGACCCGACAACAATAACAAGCCAACTGCCTCTATTTAACTGCATTAATCCCAAGTGAAAATATCAACCTAGTGCGTATTCATGTCAACCCTGACCCTGGCCCTTCTATTTCAAGGGCGTTGCCCAACATTCATTCCTACTTTCAGCAGCCAGCCTCCCTCCCTTAATCACTCCCAAGGTTTGTTCAATTTCTTTATCCTACCCCACACTGCCAAAGGAAAGCCTTTCCTCAGTAAAAATCCAGTTCACTTAGTGCCCCAACCCCTGAACATTTCATAGCTGTTGATTTATAAACAGTGCCATTGCAGGAACCAATTAAATCCTCGGCTCTTAAATATTGTACTCTGTACAAGACAAGCACTTCAAAATAGAATCATCTTAAATTTCCAGTGTCAAATACATAGCAAACTTTCTGGACCTCCTAACTAAGCCTAACAAAACATTTTTGGACATTCATCACAAGGACTGCAAAAATCCATTCTAAAATAGCCTTGTTCTTTCAAATTACAATGAGCTCAATACCATCCGCAATAAACAATGGGCAACTGATAAATCAGTCATTTCAAATTATTCAGATTAATACTACCCCAGGTTACAAGTGAAACACTGACTGAATTACCCAACAATCCTTACAAAACATTCAGACACTTAGACTGGGAATTAGTTCACACGTACAATTGTCACACATTTAGTGTAACTCTTAGATCCTGTTTTTTTAACAGGTACAGATTAAGATAATATGCCAAGATTTCAAATAGTTTCTAATTCATGAGGAAAATTACAGTAATATTCACTAAAATTGTACTAATTCCAGTTTCTGATAAAGAATGAATGAGTAACAAAATAACAGCAGGAACAAAATTTAAGCCTTGGACTTTTAAATGGTATACACAATTTTAGTACTTAAGCTTTTCTTAGTTTCCAGTGGTACCATCAATTTATCACATTATAGATAACAGTTGGGAGAAAGTACTTACCGAAGTGACAAAAATGAATAAAAGCTTAAATGGACATATAATTATATTGCAAAAAATATTTTAAAAAGTTAGTTTTCAAAAGGTATTACACATCACAAAGCACTTCACAGTCAAAGAACTGCCTTGGTGCTGAGATACATTCTAGGATGCGCTAGGATACCTCAGTAACGTAATTTGGGGTCATCGGGTGTTTCAGGTCTCTCAATATCAGACACTTGCCCAGCCGACCCGGCCAGCATTGATCAGGCCTTCATTTGTGTCCCAGCAGCATTGGTCCATGGGTCATACCTCTTGATCTATAGCAATCTGGAGGCTCACTCAGCAGCCTCTGCAACAGTCCTGTTGGCTCTTTTCTTTGCAGCCCCTGTAATGCCAAGGAGAGAGTAGGTTCTGCACAGCAAGCAGAGAGCAAAACCTCCATACCCTGCCTATATAGGCTTGAATTGTGCCCCCCACCCGTCTCTGGCACTGCTCTACCAGCTCCTGATATTTGGCTTTCTTACACTCAAATGCCTCCTTAATCTGGTCTTCCCAAGCAACTGTCAGTTCTAACATGACCACCTGCTTTGAGGTTTTATGGCAGAATGACCACATCAGGCCTCAGGGATTATGATGCAATGAAGTTAGGGAATATTAACTGCTTGCCAAGATCGATTTTCAGTTGCCAGTCATACGCCGTGTTGAGCAAGCCTGCTGGTGATCTAGGCTGAGGCTGTGGTTGGTCTTCAGCTTTCTGGGTTGGCAGAGGTGCCTAGACCAAGGAGATACTTTCTACCGCTACCTTCAGCACCTGGTCCTGGCCCCAGCAATAGCGGCCTTCTCCCAGGGCTTTTGAGCGATTGCGGACAATATGTTCCACTTCCAGGGCAATAAAACATGACAGTGTCTCACTTTGAAGTACATTATGCTGTTATGTATACACCACGAAAATGCATCTCCTCTTTAAATTAACACACATCAAAGCTGCTGGTGAATGCAGCAGGCCAGGCAGCATCTATAGGAAGAGGCGCAGTCGACGTTTCAGGCCAAGACCCTTGCGAAGGGTCTCGGCCTGAAACGTCGACTGCGCCTCTTCCTATACATGCTGCCTGGCCTGCTGCATTCACCAGCAACTTTGATGTGTGTTGCTTAAATTTCCAGCATCTGCAGAATTCCTGTTGTTTCCTCTTTAAATTAAGTGTCTTTCACATTCATCCAAAAAGGCTATTAGGATCTCATTTTAAAATTCCATCTCAAAGACATCAGTGCAATGAAGTGTCAGCCTAAATTATGTGCTTAAATCTCTTAAGGGAGGCTTGAAAGAAGATCTTGCTGAGCCAGAAGCAAATGTGGGAGACCAAGCCAAGACTGACCTCTCTAATTACACTATCCTAATATGCATCAATTTAAATTTGTTTGCATTTCCCCAAAAATTCTGCATATGCCAGGCAGCAAATCAAATTACCACCGCTTGAAATGCAAATAGCACCACCTACATTTCTGAGAATTCCGCTTTATACATGCAAGACATGCTGATAAAATGCAAGAATGAACTCCAAAGTAAATTTACTATCAAAGTACATATATATCATCATATACAACCCTGAGATTCATTGCCTTGCAGGCATACTCAATAAATCCATACTAGAATAATAACAACAACAAAATCAATGAAAGACCGCACCAACTGGGCATTCAGTCGGGGTACAAAAGACAACAAACTGTGCAAATACAAAAGAAAGTAATAATAATATTGAATAAATAAACAAACAAACAAAAAATTGAGAACGAGATGAAGAGTCCTTGAAAGTGAGTCCATAGGTTCTGTGAACATTTCAGTGATGGGGCAAGTGAAGTTGAGTGAAGTTATGCTCTTTGGTTCAAGAACTTGATGGTTGAGGGGTAATAACTGCTCCTCAACCTGGTGTTGTGAGTCCTGAGGCTCCTGTACCTTCTTCCTGACAGCAGCACAGAGAAGAGAGCATGATCTGGGTGGTTGGGGTCCCTGGTGATGGATGCTAGTTTCCTGTGATAATGCTCCGTGTAGACGTACTCAGTGGTGGAGAGAGCTTTACCTGTGATGGACTGGCCCTTGTCCACTACTTCTTGTAAGATTTTCTGTTCAAGAGCATCGGTGTTTCCATACCAGGCTGTGATACTCTCCACTACACATCTACACAAGTTTGTCAAAATTTTAGATGTCATGTCAAACCTTCACAAACTCCTAAGGAAGTTGAGACAATGTGATATTTTCTTCGTAATTACACTGGGAAATTTAAAGTTGCTGACCCTCCTCCAGGGTAGTTGTAGAATGCAGATGTGAAAAGGGATACTCGGGTAACAGTCGTGAAACAGCAATTATTGCCTTCTTAGACCAGCATCACAGTTTGTTATCATTATACTTCCAATTCTGCTTCTCACATTCCCCCCACCTCCACAACTTGTGGCATTTCATGCTAAGGACTTGGTATTATAAGTCACTAATTTCTTAGCTCCATCCATCCCCCTCCTGTCTTCTCCTATCATTTCGGATCTCCCCCTCCCACTTTCAAATCTCTTACTATCTCTTCTTTCAGTTAGTCCTGACGAAGGGTCTCGGCCCGAAACGTTGACTGTACCTCTTCCTATAGATGCTGCCTGGCCTGCTGCGTTCACCAGCAATTTTTATGTGTGTTGCCTGAAGTTCCAGCATCTGCAGATTTTTGTGTTTGCGTGTCACTAATTTAACGTCAAATTTTTGAAAAAATCCCTAAAGGAGCATCTCGGCCAGGAAAACTGTTCACGAGGCTTGGCTCATTGCACCAGGAAGTGCGATGACTGCGCTGGTGGAGAAAGTAATAGTTCCACTCTAATTTGTTCTGCTGTACTGCTCTGATCTTGGAAAAATAGTTTTAAAAAAACATAGGTATTATTATTGACATTGTAGATTTGAATATGGAATGCTCTCTAAAAGAATGCACACTGTTGAAGGCCATTAGCTCCTCAAAAATGGAAACAGTACTGAATAAATTTCAATTGTTCCATCCAAAGTTTTAAATACATGTTTTATTACAATTATCCTCAAAGATCAGGAAAGATTATTTATCCCTAGAAACACTGAGTCGGTTACAATTACATACAGCAGCCAGATTGCTTTCAAAGGATGCGAGAGATTTTAATAAAGACCTCAACTTCAATTCAGTGTAATCCATGTGAAATCTGCATGCATATTCATCCACAATAAATTAATTTTATTTTACCAAGTACAGTACAAGAACAAGAAATAGGACAAGGATTGGAGTTCCGCAATTCGGAAATAAACAACAAATTTGGACTGTTTTAAATAGTTAAGTCTATTGAGCTACTTAACAAAGAAATTTCTGTAAAGTAAAATTCACACTTCACCACTGTATAGGAATAAGCTCAAGCAGCAGCATGACCTGTATTCACTTTTAAAAATACGCCAAGTCAACTAATCACCATTAATATACTTCATATTGTTTGGTGCAAGATTAATAAGAACAGAAAAATTAATATATACTAAAAGGGAAGCTACATAACTAAAAAGCTGGCAAGTACAACCAGAATTATTTTCAAAACAGAAAGCTTGGTTACCCTAAATTATTTACTAGCAAAACGGCTGTTTTTATTTTCTCAAATAAGCATTGTTAGTACTATCACAACAGTGAAAGCCTTCTGAGTCTTGCAAACAATGTGTTCTATGTAAATAAAGTCAAATATTATGCTCCTTCTTTAACCATTTCCCCTCCACAGGTTATGATTCAGGCAAGCATGCTGTTCCATACTACAGCTACCTTCTCATGCCTCTTTCAAAATAACCCTTTGCAGCTTATGCAGTGTGGTGTAGCCCAAAAGCCAAAACCACTCTTTAAACTAGTTGCTATCTCTATCTTGGGCAGTGAACTCCAAAGCCAATTCTTGCACGTCTTCTCCATCCTCACTCAAATTGACCACTTCCTCTCATCCTTGTATGCAAATTTCCTGTTTTCTATTCCTCAGTAGCCACTTACATTCATACAGCACCTCACAGAAACTTTCTGGAGAGTTTCAGGATCAGATGTGTCATAAAAAGGGCATCAGTGACAGAGATAGGGGTGGGAAAAGATGATTAACAAGAATCAAGGAATTTTAATTTTAAAGAGGTTTGGTTTGGAATCAGAGGATAACATAATAAAGTGTATTACATATGAATTAATGTATTTAAATATTTTCTATTGTTTTGATGTGTTATGAAGAAAATCTGATTCATGTGGAAAAAAGAGTATATTGCAAATAGATGCTCTTCTTCAAAGAATTTAGAAGAAAAGGTGGATCCCAAGCAAAATAATAGTACTGTTCCTCATTTGGTGAACTTGATGACTCTGGGCACTACAAATGGTTTACCACAGCAGTCCCCAACCACCGGGCGCGGATCAGTACCGGGCCACAAATCATGTGCTACCGGGCCGCGGAGCATGTGCTACCGGGCCGGGAGGAAGCCATATGAGTCAGCTGCACCTTTCCTCATTCCCTGTCACGTCCACTGTTGAACCTGAATGCACGCGAGGTCATTACCCGCGCGAGGACATCAGTCGGTCATTAACCTACAACTACTCAATGAGTAAAAAACAAACATCGCTTGAGAGTTTATTTGGAAGAGATGGTAGGGGACATAAAAGGCCTAACGATGATGATAACGCAGAGACAGCTCAGGATGAGACTGCCAATAAAAAAAGAAAGCTTCCTTCAACAGAAAATACGACGTTCTACATAAAATATGGCTTAACTGCGACCGGTGACTCGCACGCTCCAAGCCCCCTGTGTGTGATATGTGGAGCCAAGCTGTCTAATGAGGCAATGAAGCCCTCAAAACTGCTTCGGCACCTTGAGTCCAAGCACTCTGCACGTAAAGACAAACCCGTTGAGTTTCTTGAGCGGAATAAAGATGAGCGAGCGGGACAGAAGCAAGTGCTGAGAGCCACCACCTCCACAAATGCTGCTGCTCTGAGAGAGTCGTACTCAGAGGCTAGCCATATTGCTAAGGCTAAGAAGCCTTTTACTGTTGGTGAAGAATGGATTCTGGCTGCTGCCAAGGACATGTGCCGTGAACTGTTGGGAGAAGCTAACAAGATGGCACAGGTTTCTCTTTCAGCTACCACAGATTCCAGGAGAATCGATGACGTGATGGAGGTGGTGTCTGCCTACTGATCAACACTGCGTGGTGCTTGGACACAGTGGCACTAACAAGCTCCTGCAGCCCGGACCTGGAACACCTGTCGGTGAAGTGTCGTCCCTACTATCTGCCAGAAGAATTCACCTCGGTCATACTGACAGCGGTCTACATTCCCCCCCAGGCGGACGTGGAGTGTGCTCTGAACATACTGTATGCCAACATCAGTGAACTTGAGACCAGGTATCCAGAGGCTTTGCTCATTACAGCCGGGGA
The DNA here is from genome assembly GCF_963921235.1 of Mobula hypostoma. Classification (NCBI taxonomy): domain Eukaryota; kingdom Metazoa; phylum Chordata; class Chondrichthyes; order Myliobatiformes; family Myliobatidae; genus Mobula; species Mobula hypostoma. The sequence goes on from NC_086109.1 coordinate 77,645,747, forward strand.
CTTTAACCAGGCCAACCTCAGAGGGGCGCTGCCAAAGTTATACCAACATGTCTCCTGCCCCACTAGAGGCCCGAATATACTTGATCACTGCTACACAGCAGTCAAGGATGCCTACCGTTCCGTCCCACCACCTCACTTCGGAAAATCGGACCATCAGGCCATACTCCTTGTCCCGGCTTACAAACAGAAACTGAAGCGGGAGGTCACGGTGTCAAAAGTGGTGTCGCATTAGACGGAGGAGACGGATGAGGTCCTCCGTGACTGCTTTGAATCGGTGGACTGGCTAGAATTCAAGGACTCAGCAGCTAACCTCGATCAGTACGCCTCAGCTGTCACAGACTTTATCTGGAAATGCACGGAGTACTGTGTGCCTCGCAAGATGATCCGAGTATTACCTGACTGGAAACCTTGAATGAATTATGAGGTCAAGTCACTTTTAAAGGCTAGAGCTGCAGCTTTTAGGTCCGGGGATACCAGTCGCTACACGGAATCCAGGTGTGAACTCCGGAAAGCCATTAAGGGTGCCAAGAGGCAATATCGAGCCAAGTTGGAAGCCCAGGCTAACCAGAGGGATGGTAGTAGACTATGGCAGGGTCTAAATGAGATCACTGGGTGCAAAGAAAAGCCTGTGAATATCAATAACTATGGCGCTTCTCTTCCTGACGAACTTAACGTATTCTACGCAAGATTCGAACAGAAGAGGAGTGTCCTGCTCCCTCTGGATGAACCAGACATGGTGGCATCGAGATTCATCGTCACCGAGGAGGACATTAGAAGGGCCTTCTTGAAGACAAATCCAAGGAAGGCGACGGGCCCAGATGGCATCCCTGGACAGGTTCTCCTGGCCTGTGCAAGTGAGCTAGCTGGAGTGTTTGCTGACATCTTCAACTGCTCCTTGCTTCAGTCTAGGATCCCCTCGTGTTTTAAGAAGGCAACGATAATCCCAGTGCCGAAGAAGAGCAAGTGACTATCGACCTGTGGCTCTGACATCAATTGCTATGAAGTGCTTCGAGCAATTGGTTATGGCACACATCAACCACAGCCTACCAGTCAAACTCGACGCTTTGCAATTCGCCTACTGGAGCAACAGGTCAACGGCAGATGCCATCTCTCTGGCTCTACATTCCTCCTTAGAACACCTGAAGAATAAAGACGCATACGTAAGGCTCCTTTTCATTGACTACAGCTCTTCTTTTAATACCATCATTCCAAATAAGCTCTAGAACCTGGGCCTTGGCACACAAATCTGTAGCTGGATCTTCAACTTCCTCACAGACAGGACCCAGGCTGTAAAAATAGGTGACAAGCTCTCCTCTACAATCACTCTGAGCACTGGTGCTCCACAAGGCTGTGTACTCAGCCCCCTGCTGTACTCACTGTACACCCATAATTGTGTAGCCATGTTTCCATCGAAGTCAATATACAAGTTTGCTGATGACACAACAATTGCAGGCCACATCTCGGGTAATGATGAGTTTGAGTACAGAGAGGAAATTAAGAACCTGGTGGCATGGTGCGAAAACAATAACCTATCCCTCAAAGTCAGCAAGACAAAGGAATTGGTTGTTGACTTCAGAAGGAGTAGCGGACCACACGACCCAATTTACATTGGTGGTGCGCAAGTGGAACAGGTCAAAAGCTTTAAGTTCCTCAGGGTCAATATCACAAATGACCTGACTTCGTCCAACCAAGCAGAGTCCACTGCCAAGAAGGCCCACCAGCGCCTCTACTTCCTGAGAAAGCTAAAGAAATTTGGCCTGTCCCCTAAAACCCTCACTAATTTTTATAGATGCACCGTAGAAAGCATTCTTCTAGGGTGCATCACAACCTGGTATGGAAGTTGTCCTGTCCAAGACCGGAAGATGCTGCAGAAGATCGTGCTGCCAGGATAATCAAGGACACGACCCACCCAGCCAACACACTTTTTCTCTCTCTTCCCTCCGGGAGAGCTTGAAGACTCATACGGCCAGATTTGGGAACAGCTTCTTTCCAACTGTGATAAGACTGCTGAACGGATCCTGACCCGGATCTGGGCCATACCCTCCAAATATCCCGACCTGCCTCTCGGTTATTTTGCTCTACCTTACTTTCCATTTTTCTATTTTCTATTTATGAGTTATAATTTAGTTTTTTTTAATATTCACTATCGATTTGTAATCCAGGGAGCGGGAGGCGCAGAATCAAATATCGCTGTGATGATTGCACATTCTAGTATCAATTGTTTGGCGACAATAAAGTATAAGGTAAAATATAATAGAGTATAAAGTACATAGCGGAGGACATTGAAACACAGCTGTTGGAATGGCTTAACGAGTCTGGTTTCACTACCCGAGTCAAAGAGGTTGCTCCTGAATGCCAGTCTACACACTGTGTCACACACCGGGAAATGCTTGCTAGCTGAAAAATGTCACCTGATCTTAACAGCGTATTGAGTGACGCTGTTGAAGTTATCAATCACATCAAAGCAATAACTCTTAACTCATGTCTGCTTGAGCAGCTTTGTGAGGAAATGGATGCAGAGCAAGAACGCCCTCTCTTACACACTGAAGTCAGATGGCTATCAAGGGGGAGAGCCCTGGCCAGGGTTTTTGAGTTAAGAGAGCAGCTACAGAGATTTCTTTCAGGAAAAAAGTCACCACTGGCAGCACACTTCAGTGACGAGGAGTGGATAGCAAAACTGCTTATCTGTGTGACATCTTCAACCTGCTCAATGAACTCAATTTGTCACTTCGGGGGAGAATGACAACTGTCTTCAAGTTGGCAGATAAAGTGTCTGCTTTCAAAGCCAAACTGGAACTGTGGGGATGGCGAGTGAACAGTGGCATATTTCACATGTTCCGAACATTAGCTGGGAATTTGGGAGAAACTGAGGCTCACAGCTGGTGCGCGAATACCCATCTTCGCTGTCGACAGAATTCGATTGTTACTTCCCAACCGCAAATGACTCAAGACGTGCAAAGGAATGGGTCCATGAGACCCATTTGCAAATGTCTCCGGCGAATCATCCAGATCAACCTCTCAAGCTTATAAATGACGGTGGGCTGAAAAGTATGGTTGACATGACATATCTCTGCCAGTATTCTGATCAAAATCAAGGCTCAATATCCTGAGATGGCCACAAAAGCACTGAAAACTTTGCTTCCATTTCCAACATCATATCTCTGCGAAGCGGAGTTTTCTTCAATGAATGCAACAAAAACTAAATTGTGGAATAGACTGGACACAAGGAACCCCTTTATGACTTATAATTGACATCACTAAATTCATGCGAGGAAAACATGCATTGTGTGTTTAATATTAAATTCGTTAGATAAACCCTTTTAGAAGCAAAATTGAGTGTATTAGCCACTGGTAAGTGACTTATAGCCTATACTCCGGTCGTGATTAACACCACTCCTGTACCACCTCCCCCCACCCCCCCCAGTCTGCAAGAATACTGTCAATATTAAACTGGTCCACAGTGCAAAAAAGGTTGGGGACCCCTGGTTTACTATGATTTTCCCACAACACTTTTAGGAGCTGCTAGATGTACTGATCTCTGGCTCCATTGATTCATTCCTCTCCTTGACTATACCTGATCTGTTCAGGCCTTTTAACATTCAGAATGTTTCTATGAGATCCCCCCTCATTCTCCTGAACTCCAGGGAATACAGCCCAAGAGCTGCCAGACGTTCCTCATACGGTAACCCTTTCATTTCTGGAATCATTCTCGTGAATCTTCTCTGAACTCTCTCCAATGTCAGTATATCCTTTCTAAAATAAGGAGACCAAAACTGTACACAATACTCCAAGTGTGGTCTCACGAGTGCTTTATAGAGCCTCAACATCACATCCCTGTTCTTATAATCTATACCTCTAGAAATGAATGCCAACATTGCATTCGCCTTCTTCACCACATAATCAACCTGGAAGTTAAACTTTAGGGTATCCTGCACAAAGACTCCCAAGTCCCTCTTATCAAATTCTGCAAGATTATTCAACTTATCATACTTTCACTAAGATGAACACAATTCCTGATAACATTAAATAAACTAGGATATAATATACTACCCTCAACTGCTCAGACTAGGAACACAAAATGCGCCAAATCTTTTCTAAAATTGTTTTATTTGCACTATTGGACTACATTCACTAAATGAGAAATCAAAGTCACATTGGTCTTAGATGGATGCAAAAGATCCTAGTACTTTTCAAACAAGTGCAACATGTTCTCCATTGCACCATAGTCCATATTTATCTCTTGGCTGCCATCACCGAAATAGATTACCTCATCTTTACAACAATTCATTACTGTTTGTAGGAGTTGGCTATACACAAATTGATGTTTAATATAAAAATAAAAACACCAACCAAGTACACTTCTGCAGTTAAACTGATAGTAATCTTCACTGAAGCAGAAGATTCTGGGTCAAGCACTCTGAATTTTCAAGCACAAATATTTAGACTGGTAGTGGAGTACTATCAGAATGCAACACTGTTAAGAGTTGTCAACTTTCCAATGAAACATTGAATTGAATCAAGCCAACCCTCACATGTGGATGTAAATAATCCTATGTCACTATTTCAAAGTACTTATTTTTGGTGGCCTCACCAGTACTTATCCTTCAATCAACACTTCTACATCACATTTTCTTGTCATTTTCACTTTACTATTGCAAGAGCTTGCTCTGCCCAAGTCGGTTGCCATGTTTTTAAACAAGAGTGAATTAAGCTTCACTATGTATTTTACTGGTTGTGAAATGCTTTAAAATGTCTTGAAAGGCATTATATAAATACACACCTTTGTTTTTAAATAAACATTATGGTATATTTTGGTATACCTGGAACTCTAGTTAAGTAAAATACTGTAATGCAATCCTACTTTTTATTTGTGCATAGACCCATAATAAAAAAAGATGGTTTCAGAAATATTTCATAACTTTAATTTACTTAGCAAAGCAAACTATCTAAATTTGATCCAAAAAATGTGCATTCTATGATAAGAAGTGAGTGGTTCTTTTGATGGCCACATTTGCATCAAATTACTAAAAATATCAGAAAATCCCTAGTAATGTTGGAGCATGTTTATTATGTTATCTAATCATTTAACTTCTGTATTATTTCAGACATGAACATCTAATATAGCTGGACTTTTTGTATTTTCTTTGTTTTGTAGTTTCTTTTGTTTTTATAATTTCTTGGAGTAAGCTTCAAGTTATCAAGGACTCTGCTGTTATGTCCATCTTTTTTCCAGATGGTTTCACTACCACCCATATCTTGCCTTCCACACCTCTTTCTGCAGGGATCTCTCTCTCTCTTTCCGTAACCCCTGGTCCACTCATCTTTTCCCATTCATACCCCTCCTTCCCCAAGCACTCCCTCTTAACCACAGGAGATGTAGGAACAGGTGTTACATCTCTTCCTTCACCACCATCCAGGGCCCTAATCAGTTCTTCCGGTGAGGCAGCTTTTTACACCTGGCATTAATGCAAATCCCTGGCATTATTTATTACATTAAGGGGCATTATACATGTGGCCCACTCTACATCACTGAGACCAGATGCAGACTGGTCAACTGTTTTGCCAAGCACTTGTACTCTTTCTGCAGTGTTGTCTCACAACTGCCAGCCATTTTAATTCCCACACCAACATGATTGTCCTCTGCCTCCTCCACTGCCAAGATGAGACTAGAGGAACAGCACCTAACGTTCCATCTGGGTAGTCTACAACCCAGCGACTTGAATGCTGAAATCTCTAACTCCTTCTCTGACCCTTTTCTCTCTTCTCCTGAACTACTCATCCATTTTCACCCCATCTCTTTCCCCTCCTCTACCCACACATTTCTACTGGTTCCCCTCCATCCCTGCCCTCCCCCCACTGTTTTCATCTGCCCTCATCTTACTTTCTTTATTCTATGTTCCATCTTCCTTTCCTATCAGTTCCATCATCTTCACCCCTTTGTCACTACCATCCATCATCCCCCAGCTTCTGGCGCTATTCCCACTCTCCCCTCCCCTATTGTCTTATCAGCCCCTCATATGGATCTGATCTGCAAGCATCTGCTCCACCTCTTCCCCCTAGCTTTTTATTTTGGTTTTCCTCAAATTTTTATCTTTCAGTCCAGATGGCAGGTTGCAATCCAAAACATTGATGGCCACATTCCTCCATAGGCGCTGCTGAACTTCTGAGTTCCTTCAACATTTTGAGTGTCCGCACCAAATCAATTTATCTTATGGAGAAAATATTCTCAGGAGTTATTTGTTCTTGGCATTCATTGCCCAGCTCCAGTTGCTGTTGAGAAGGTAGCATAGGACTGTCACCTTCAAATTGTTGTTCGTATCATAAAGGTCCCGTTAGCAGACAGCACCACATTTTTAACCCAAATTAAGGGATCAAGGCAATAAATATCCTAATCAAAGGGGAATATCATTCATACAAAGGTGGAATTGATGGATTTTTGCATACATCTGTTGCCCTTTGTTTCTAAATATAGAAGCTCTGAATAGTTGCTGCTAAAAGAAGTTTTGGCAAGTCATTCCAGTGGACCATGTAAATATTGCATGATGTAGCCACAGTGAGTTAATAGTCGAGGGAATGGATACGCAAACTGAAGGATCGAATAGATTCCTTTGGCTTGAATTACATCAAGCTTCCTGAATGTTACATCTACATGCAGGCAGACAATTATTATAACTGATTTGAGCCATGGTAGCATTAGAGAGTATTTTACGGAGTCAGAAGGACAGCACTCACCACAGAATATCTAATTTCTGATGTGTTCTACTAGGCAGAGGATTCAACCATTAGCAGCAGACCAGTAATGGGATTCTTACAAATGCAGTATGTCATCATAACATTGTTGATCATCATTCAACATCAACAAAAGGAGGGAGGCTTACTCTGAAACTGCCTCAGAGTGCGGCACATTCGAGGAGGAGAGTTCAGAATGAGGTCAAGGCATGTTCGAGACGGTGTCAGAGTGAGTGAATTGGAGAGGCGTCAGTGTGGAGGAGTTTTGGAGCCCACCCACCTAAACCGCGAGTGAGGTTGGATCAATGCAAGCGCTGAGCTGATTTGGAAAGGTCGAGAAAGGCCTCAGGCTGGGCAGCAGGGTACAGGCCCAGAACATATCACTGCGGTGGGGCCTGGGTCCTAGTACAGGCCACAACCTGATGTTTGGACGATTTAAACACCAGCCCAGATAGACTGAAAAAGCAGGATGTCGAGATCGGAGACAAGGATCCGGCTGTTTCCACTCACTTTTCTGCGATGTTTACTCCTCTCTCTAAGATACTGTGGCTGAGACTGCTCCAGCTGTTCTGCACTTCATGTCTGCGAGCTTCCTGGTGATTTGCCCCGCTGTGTGATGAACTGAAGCTATGGGCCTACTCAGGCCGCTCTGGGCCTATGGACTCATCGGAATGCTGTTGCTTGCTTTTATTGTTGGCATGATTTGTGTTTTTCCCCTCTTTCTCTGCACATTGGGTGTTGGTCTTTTTTTAAAAAATTAGGTTATTTCAAGTTTCTTGCTTCATGGCTGCCTGTAGGCAGACAAATCTCAAGGTTGTACAACTTGTACATTCCTTGACAATAAATGTACTTTGAGTCTTTTGTCTGTACTTGGCATGTCAATTACTTCAGCCGGGGAGAGCTCCTCAGTGAGGAAATTCCATGAATAATGTTTTCTATTTACCAGACAAGCCCTCTTGTCATCTAAAGTTTACGGCATTGGAAAGTAAGGGCTTCAATATATGCAGAATTTGAAGACTACAACAAAGGAGCAGGAGTAGGATAACAGCTGATTTACTCAGGCCACAACTTCTCTAAGTCTGGTTCTGCACATTATTTAATTCCTCCTTTTTTTAGAAACGTATTTACTTACACTTTAATTTCCTCCAATAATTTATCCTCCACAACCCTCTGGGATAAAAAAAAAATCCAGAGATTAGCTACCTTTTGCGTGAAGAAATATCCATACATCTTTGTCTAAAATGACCACTTCCCTCGCCTCATACATCACCTTGTTAGAGACCCTTCCACAACTGGAAACATTCCAACATCTAAAGTCCTCTTTGCATTCTGTAGGTTTCAACAGGATCACACCTAATTCTTCTGGACCCCAAAGAATATACATCCATCTTCTTTGGCATCTGATTATAAACAATCCTATGAGCCTTGTAATCAGCCTGGTGAATCTCTTTTGATTTCCTCCAATGCTACTACGTCTTTTCTTAAACAAGGCAGTCGCCAAAACTGTACACACACATCAGATGTGGCGTCACCAACACATTATATAAATATAACAATACTTCCTCATTTCTACTCTCCTGCATTTTTGTAATAAAATCAATAAGCTATTTGGCTTCTGAATAATTTGCTGCACCTGCTTGTTAACTTGTTATGATTCATGCACGTTAATACAGGCCCTCTGCAGATTACAGCAGGATTCTGTTTCTGTGACCCATTTACAACCAGGGCAGTTTATGTCGGTAATGTGGTCCTGAGTCCTAAAGTGGTAGAAAATGCCCATAATGCCCCACAGTAGCTGGCTAAATCCAATTTGCTGGTCTCTCAAACATTCATTCAGATGTATGAACTGTCTTTGTAACCTGAAAAGTTCAAAGTAAATCTATCATTTATTTAGATACAGTGCGGAGTAGGCCCTTCTGGCCCTTCAAGCCATGCTGCCCAGCGAGGCCCTAATTTAATCCTAGCCTTATCATGGGACAACTTTACAATGACCAATTAACTTACCAACTGGAGTTTGAACTGCAGGAGGAGGAAACCACAGTACCTGGAGGAAACCCACGTGACATGCTTGTTCAGGAGTCTGATGGTTGAAGGGTAATAACTATTCCTGAATCTGGTATTGTAGGATCCAAGGCTCCTTCCCAATGACAGCAGTGAGAAGAGAGCACAGCCTGGACAGTGGGTATCTTTGATGATGGATGCTGCTTTCTTGTAGCAGCACTGCTTGTAGATGTGCTCAAAGGTGGGGAGGGCTGGCTGGTTCCTTGCTTGCGAAGATCAGAAGGGAAGAGGAGTCCTTCCCTCCCACCTGTGCTGCACAGGTTTATAGTGAGAATCAGTGCACGTAGACAGATTCCACTCTTTAGGCTAGGAGACATTCCACAATCGCACAGCAAGCTGCGACAACTATGGCAACTGCAAGGCTGTAGGTTGAGTATCAAAGTTTTCCTTCTAGACAGAATGCCTGACAAGTCACATCTACCCAGGTTTGGAATTGGAGTTGTCCTTCTCCTAGGCTGGCTGCCAAACAAGGCTGACGAGCCCAGCCTGCTCACTCAGTTATACCGCTGGACACAGTCGCGCCATGACATAGTAAACTCAGTAAGAACAGGTACAACATGTGAAGGTGTTGCTATGGCCACAGTAGTGTGTACAGAGGCTATATGTTAGTGACCTCCTGCATGGCAAGCCAAACAGTGGTTCTGCAGCGTCATTACACCTGGAAAGCAGAGGCTATGAGAGATGCTTCACCTTTCTTAAGTGAGCAGGACATCCAGCCCAGGACTCAGCCGTCCCCCTCTTCTGATAGACTGAACTGCATTCACTACTCTTTGTAGACTTTTTCATTCATGGGCAATGGTGTTTCTATACTAGGATACTCAGCAATATCCATCTCTACAAGTTTGTTAAAGTTTCCAATGATATGCAAAATCTGCATAAACTTCTTAGAAAGTAGAGGCACTGCCATGTCTTCTTTGTAATGGTAGTCACGTGCTGGCCCCAGGAGAGATCCTCTAAACTAATAACACCAAGAAATTTAAAGTGACTGAGCCTCTCCATATCCAATCCCCTCATGACAGCTAGCTCAGAGACCTCCGGTTTCCTCATTCTGTAGTCAATAATCAGCTCTTTGGTTTTGCTGACATTGTGTCAGAGGTTGTTGTTGAGGCACCAAACAGATTTTAAATCTCCTTCCTATATAACCTGGGGAAGATCTGCACCAATGTGCCACTGTACTTAACGCATTTGCAATCCTTCTCCATTAATACACCACATCACACTTTCCTACATTAAACTTAGTCTGCCAAGCTTTCATCCATGTACGTAACTGGTACATTTCCAGTCATCATACTATGGGAAAGATGTGACTAGGCTGGAGTAAGTGCAGGAGATTCACCCAGAAAGTTATTTGGATTGGATGATGTTAGTCATGGGGAAGAGATTAGATTTGCTGTGTTTGTTTTCCCAGATGCGAAGGAGGATGAGTGATGACCTAGTACATGTAATGAAATTAGGAAAGGCATAGATAGAATAGATTTTTCTCAAGGTAGGGATATCAAAACAGGAAGGAACAGGCTTAAGGTGAGAGGTTGGAACTTCAAAGGGGATCTGTAGGTTTTTAAATTTACTTATTTACCGAGAGAGTAGTTAACATCTGCACTAGAGTGCAAGAGGAGGTGGGGAAATCAGTGTTCAGAGTACACTTATTATCAAAAGTGTACCATATACAACCCTGAGGTTCATTTTTTTTGCGGTCAATCCCAGTAAATAGAATCAATGAAAGACCATACCCAACAGGACAAACCTGTGTAGAAAAAAAACCAAACTGTGCAAATACAGTAAGAAAAAAATAATAATAAATAAGCAATAAATATCAAGAACATGAAACAAAGAGTTCTTGAAAGTAAGTCCAGAAGTGGGAACAGTTCAGTGATGGGGCAAGTGAAGTTATCCCCTCTGGTTCAAGAGTCTGATGGGTGAAGGGTAATAACTGTTCCTAAACCTGATGGTGTAAGCCCTGAGGGCTTCTTGCTTTTGTATCAGGAAGAAGAGAGCATGGCCTGGATGGTGGGGGTCCTTGTATATGAGATATGCTCAGTGGTTGGTTGGGGGGAGGAGCTTGCCAGTGATATGCATCATAACCCCCTACTTTTTGTACTCTTTTCCATACAAGGGCATTGGTGTTTCCATACCAGGCCATGATGCAACCAGTCAATATACTCTCCACCACACTTCTATAAAAGTTTGTCAAAGTTTTAGATGTCATGCCAAATCTTCGCAAACTCCTAAGGAAGTAGGGGTGCTGTCATGCTATCTTTGTAATTGCACTTATGTGCTGAGCCCAGGACAGAGCCTCTGAAACAATAACACAGAGGACTTAAAGTTGCTGACCCTGGACTTCTGGTTTCCTTCTCCTGAAGTCAACAATCATCTCCTTGGTCTTGCTGACATTGAGCAAGAGGTTGCTGTGGTACCACTCAGTCAAAGGTATGTAGAGAACCATTTAAAAAGGCAAGGCATAGAACGACAATGCCTTAATGGGGACAAATAGAATTATGTCTTAACCTGGGCAAATTGGATTAGTGTTGCTAAGAGGTCCTCAACCTGGTGTCCACAGACTCTTTGCTTAATGATATTGGCCAATGGCATAAAAATGGTTGGGAACCACTGGTGTAGGTTGACAGAAAGTCAGGATGGATGTGGTGGGTTCAACACTGACTCCATCTACATCCTGGTGAATTGTATTGAATAGTCTGCAAATGCCTGCTTTGTGATTTCAAATTAGGCACAAGGAGATTAAGCACAAGTTGGTTAAACCTAATTGACAAACTCCCAACCTGACTACCTAAGTAATTTCCTTCAGCATCCCAAAGACATGTGCACTGATAGGTTCAACGGGTACGGTAAATTTTCTTAGTGTATAAGATGGCATCCGTTAGTCTTGCGGGACCATGGATCTGCGCCTGAAAAGTCTTCACTCTCCAGGGCGCAGGCCGGGGCAAGGTTGTATGGAAGACCAGCGGTTGCCCATGTTGCAAGTCTCCCCTCTCCACGCCACCAATGTTGTCCAAGGGAAGGGCATTAGGACCCATACAGCTTGGCACCGGTGTCGCAGAGCAATGTGTGAATGGTAAAACTAGGGCTGGGGGGGGGGTGGGGGGAGGGTTGTTGGAAGACAGGGATCTGTGCGTTGGGAGAATACAAATTGAGTTTAATACAGAATTGATGCAAACTGTTGATAGTCAATGCAGATTCAGTGGGCTGTAGGATTTGCTATGGTGCTGCCTGTCTCCATGACTATGTGCTTTCTACCAATTTTACTCAAATTTCTTTATGCCATATTAGTTTGAACACAAGCATGCAACCTGTGAAATAGAACTCATTTCCAAAATAGTGTCCAAGGCTGTACTGAGGTCTGATGCTTACAGGGAATATTTAAAACACAAACCAAGCACCGGTGGGAGATTATTGGTTAACTTAAAACTACCTAATCAATACAGTTGATGCCTTTGCCTGTCACTTTGCTAATAAACGACTGCAAAGTGATACATGCAGTAATTGATTTTTCCACTCTATTTTCTACACAGAACACTAATGCTGGATACATGGGATATGTACATGGGATATTGTATGTCTATGCCAAAATATAAGACATGGGAAACTCCCTGCATTTCTTCAAATAGCTTATTTGACTGTCAATATAATGGCTTAATAGTTGTTCCAAAGCAAATGCAACTTCATCAGTGCTCCTGCAGCATTTACCAAGTACTGCACTAAAACTATGGCCTAGAAGGTTCTTAAACTGAGCACAAGAGCATAAAAGTTCAAAGTTCAAAGTAAATTTATCAAAGTGCATATACCGTATTCAACCCTGAGATTAATTTTCTTGTAGTCATACTCAATAAATCCATGATAGAATAACTATAACAGAATCAAAGAAAGAATGCATTAATAGAAGTAGCCTATGAATCTCCATTCGGGAAAATCATGATTATTCTTTTGCCTTAGTGCTACTTTCCAGCTCTTAACCCATATCCCTTAATTTCAAAGTCTTATCTTCAGATCCGTGTATCCACAGCCCTGAACTCAAATCAAGTGTTGTGTCAACTCATAAACAGACAGTTGTAAAATACAAACATGATTTTCAATCAAAGTCAGAACTAAATTTAGTTTTGAAAAGCATTTACTGCTAGGAAAGTTCAATATAACTTAACATTCTGGCATATTTATCTTCTAAGACAATTTTCACCAAGAGTGTGTTACTTATGCATTTATTCAAACATTTATTTAGCCCGCGAAGAAAATAGATTTCTGTTGTTTTTTTATATAAACGGTAAGACCTTGGTTTCAATTATTTCATTACACGATCTAATCCCTCCGCCCTACCGCTCTCATCCAAAATAAATACTGCAGTTACCGACAGTGTTATGCAGTATCCGAAATTGCATTTATGCGTAGTTTGGTGCTGGTAAAATTGCAGTACCACAACAGACAAGTTATGGAAACCTGTTGGAAATTCTGAAGGATGTCACAGGCAGCCTTTTTCAGCACCATGATTTATTAATGCAATCAAAATCAGCAAGCAGCACAAAACAGATTACAACATCAGCCAATCCCTACTGTCGCAGTAATAATAATGACAATACCTTCCTTCGCGAAACGGAACTGGGAGATATCTAATTGTGCTGATATTCACGATTTATAAAGTAAATCATGTGAGACATGCAGAGCTGCGTGTAAAGGGTGGGCGGAAAGAGAACAGCTGAACTGCACACTCGCATTTCTTCGATCTGCTTACCGCGAGAAGCCCGTAAAGAATTCATGCAAACAGCAGGTAGGCGTGCAGGCAACGACCCATGCAAACTACAGCATATTTCAAAAGGAAGTTAATTCGGGCTTCAGCGCGCACCCACGGAATCAAAAGACCTGCTGCATCACTGCTGTCTGCATTAACCATGCACTGAAAGATAGTGGGGGTGGGGAAATGTGGTTGTTGGGGTGGGAGGGGGGAAATCTGGGAGCAGCACCTTTGTATTTTACACTCCCCACCACACAGGACACAAAGTCCCGCTCCTAGCCGAGTAGGAACCGAGCAAGCCCCTTACCGTGAACGGAATGTCATCGATGCCCCCGACCGAATAGCAGTTGTCGCCGGGGTTGACAGCTCCGGTCAGCACCTGATGGAGATGCATAGTGACGGCCGGGCGCCAGCAGCTTCCCTCACAACATTCCTGGGCAGGTCGCTGCCGCGCCCTCCCTCAACGACGGCTCTGTTTTTGTGTTATCTGTGTGTAAATGTGCGCACTTCTCCTCCACGCCCGCTTTCCTCCGCCAACCAGCACCTCCTGATGCCTCGGCACAGGACTTCCCTTCCCCTCAGCCGCTCCGAGGCGCCAGCACTGCCGCTGCGCTCACCCGGTTCATTTTAAAATACCCGGATAATTCCCGTGCCCGGCGCTGCGGGGGGACACGCGCGCTGGCGGGCTCGTCCGTCCGTGGCCGCGCCCGCGCCCGCCCCCGCCCCCGCCCTCTGGGCAGGACAGCGCGTGACGAAGGCAGGCGGAGGGACTAGTGACGTAATCGGACAGCCTTTGCCGCAGCCGCCGCCGCTGCTGTTCTTGCGGTGTCACTTCCCAGTGCTTCGCAGCGGGTCTCCTGTGGCTCGACCAATGGAGATTGAAAGGGGACATTGCCATGGTAGCATAAGGGAAATCCTAATTCACACAGTGCAAAATGCATCAAAAAAGACCTGCAGGAGTATTTCCTGAACATTATTTATTTGACATTTACTTCCTGCTTAAAATTTCCTTTAAGATTCCTTATTTGTGGAGCAGTAATGCCTTATCTTATACTGATTGATGCATTTTATAGACGATCTTTATAGTGATGTAGCTGGTCTGATCCTTTTATCTGCATGGGCCTCTGCTTCTGGTTTCCAGAGGGTTGAATCAAGTAGAATGGGCTATGTGATGCGCAGGAGCCTAAATTTTGTCTTGCCTTAGCATAACAAGAAGGACATATGGGTCATGGTATCCTAATTATGTCCCTCAATTCAACAAGGTCAAAGCTGACGTTCTGCTTTCTGTTTCCAACACTTATCAGCCCATCACTGCAAATTCCAGAAAATTATCAATCACAGCCTTTAATTTATTGAGCCGCAATCCTACAGAATTCCAAGGAATCATAATCATGTTGGCAGAATCTCCTCATGATCACAGCCGGAAGTATTCAACCATTTACCCCAAGAAGATGTCCCAGTTTGTAACTTTTTGTAATATATTATGTTATATATTTCAATGTTCTCTCTTATTCTTGTAAGTTTCAGAGAATAAACGCCTGTTCCACTTAATCTTCTATCATAGGTCCTCCCACTCATTCCAGGAGTAACACAAATAAACTTATGTTGTACTGCCTGCAAGAATATCCAACCTCAGATAAGGAGGGAAAACTATACTTAAGTCCAGCTGCGGATTCAACTTTACTTTACTTTTATACTTTATTGTCGCCAAACAATTGATACTAGAACGTACAATCATCATAGCAATATTTGATTCTGTGCTTCCTGCTCCCTGGATTACAAATTGATAGTAAATATTAAAAATTTAAATTATAAATCATAAATAGAAAATAGAAAATTGGAAAGTAAGGTAGTGCAAAAAAAAACCGAGATGCAGGTTCAGATATTTGGAGGGTACGGCCCAGATCCGGGTCAGGATCTGTTCAGCGGTCTTATCACAGTTGGAAAGAAGCTGTTCCCAAATCTGGCCATATGAGTCTTCAAGCTCCTGAACCTTCTCCCGGAGGGAAGAGGGACGAAAAGTGTGTTGGCTGGGTGGGTCATGTCCTTGATTATCCTGACAGCACTGCTCCGACAGCGTGCGGTGTAAAGTGAGTCCAAGGACGGAAGATTGGTTTATATGATGTGCTGCGCCGTGTTCACGATCTTCTGCAGCTTCTTCCGGTCTCGAACAGGACAACTTCCATACCAGGTTGTGATGCATCCTAGAAGAATGCTTTCTACAGTGCACCTATAAAAAATCGTGAGGGTTTTAGGGGACAGGCCAAATTTCTTTAGTTTTCTCAGGAAGTAAAGGTGCTGGTGGGCCTTCTTGGCAGTGGATTCCGCTTGGTTGGACCAAGTCAGGTCATCTGTGATATTGACCCCGAGGAACTTAAAGCTTTAGACCTGTTCCACTTGCACACCACCGATGTAAACTGGGTCGTGCAGTCTACTACTCCTTCTGAAGTCAACAACCAATTCCTTCATCTTGCTGACATTGAGGGATAGGTTATTGTCCTCACACCATGCCACCAGGTTCTTAATTTCCTCTCTGCACTCAAACTCATCATTACCCGAGATACAGCCTACAATTATTGTGTCATCAGCAAACTTATATATTGAGTTTGATGGAAACTTGGCTACACAATCATGGGTGTACAGTGAGTACAGCAGGGGGCTGAGTACACAGCCTTGTGGGGCACCGGTGCTCAGAGTGATTGTAGGGGAGAGCTTGTCCCCTATTTTTACAGCCTGGGTCCTGTCTGTGAGGAAGTTGAAGATCTAGCTGCAGATCTGAGTGCTAAGGCCCAGGTTCTGCAGCTTAGGAATCATTTTATTTGGAATGATGGTATTAAAGGAAGAGGTGTAGTCAATGAAAAGGAGACTTACGTATACGTTCTAAGGAGGAATGTTGGGCCAGAGAGATGGCATCTGCCGTTGACCTGTTGCTCCGGTAGGCGAATTGCAAAGCGTCGAGGTTGACCGGTAGGCTGTGGTTGATGTGTGCCATAACCAATTGCTCGAAGCACTTCATAGCAATTGATGTCAGAGCCACAGGTCGATAGTCATTCAGGCATGCCACCTTGCTCTTCTTCGGCACTGGGATTATCATTGCCTTCTTAAAACACGAGAGGATTTTAGACTGAAACAAGGAGCAGTGGAAGATGTCAGCAAACACTCCAGCTAGCTCGCTTGCACAGGCCCAGAGAACCTGTCCCGGGACGCCATCTGGGCCCGTCGCCTTCCTTGGATTTATCTTCAGGAAGGCCCTTCTAACGTCCTCCTCGGTGACGATGAATCTCGATGCCACCAGGTCCGATTTATCCGGAGGGAGCGGGACGCTCCTCTTCTGTTCGAATCTTGCATAGAATACGTTAAGTTCATCAGGAAGAGAAGCGCCACAGCTGTTGATATTCCCAGCCTTTTCTTTGCGCCCAGTGATCTCATTTAGACCCTGCCATAGTCTATTGGCATCCCTCTGGTTAGCCTGGGCTTCCAACTTGGCTCGATATTGCCTCTCGGCGTCCTTAATGGCTTTCCAGAGTTCACGCCTGGATTTCGTGTAGTGACTGGTATCCCCAGACCTAAAAGCCGCAGCTCTAGCCTTCAAAAGGGACTTGACCTCATAATTCATCCAAGGTTTACGGTTAGGGAATGCCCGGATCGTCTTGCGATCTATAACATTTCTCACAACTTTTGCAGGTGGCAGTTACTTACAAGTCTGGCAGGATTTGTACCCAGCCTGATCAATAGAAAGAATTGACACCAAAAAGGTCTAAATTGCAGACTGCAAAGTATGTAAAAAATTATGAGGGTAGAACACATTTCAACTATTGAAGAACAATGTAGGCATGCCCTAAGTCATTCACTTTAGCAAGAAGCATTAAAATGATCTTTCTCCTATAACATTTCCGTAAGACGTCCTTACTCAATTGCAAAAAAAGGAGCACAGCTGGAAGAATCTGGCTGAAACTGTGGTGTCAATGTCAGTCCTATACAGAGTCACGACTCAAAATGTCAACTATCCATTGCTTCTGAAGATGTTGCCTGATCCACTGAGTTCCTCCAGCAGTTTATTTTTTTTGTTTCAGACCCCAGCATCTGCAGTCTATTCTGTCTCTTTCTTCCTTACTCATTTTTAATTATATTTCCCTACAACCTAGCCTTTTGGCCTGTGCTACCTCAGAAAAATCCTCCTCCCCCCCCCACCCCCTGCTATTTCTTACTCACACATGCATTAATTCCCCCTGATTATCGCATGCAACCAACATACTTTTGTGATTTGGGAGGAATCCAGAGCTCCAGGGGAGATCCATATGATCACAGGGAGAATGTGTCAACACAACATGGAGAGCCACAGGGTATGATGGAGACTGTTCAATAGAAATACAAACCCAATCTTACATCTAAAACTGTAAAGTATTGTGCTAAACACTACACTACTCTGCCACTCATCCCCTTGTGGAAAAGGTAATCTTGTCATTTGCGTTCTTATGAGCTTGTAGTATTTGCATATTAACCTCCATTATAGTAGAAAACTAAATCTCACAGTGGACCAGCATTTAGTAGTTAATCTTCATTCTAAGAACCATTTTAATGCTCCTTGCTAAAGTGAATGACTTAGGACATGTCCACATTGTTCTTCAATAGTTGAAATATGTTCCACCCCCATAATTTTTACATACTTTGTAGTTTGCAAATTAGACCTTTTAGGTGTCAATCCTTTCTACTGGTCAGGCTGGGTACAAATCCTGCCACACTTGTAAGTAACTGCCGTCTGCAAAAGCTGGGAGACACCTCTCTTCAACCATCGCAGAACAATGTAGGTAGGTGCTCGGCAATTCACTTTGGCAAGAAAATGGAAACATCCTCTCTCATTTTCATTTTTAAATCTTTTTATTAATTATTATTGAAAATCAACAAAAAATATGTTAAAGTAACCAAGTCAACATATCAATATGTACAATAAGAGTTAAACTATCAAATAACTAATTAACCAAGCTAAATAATATATCAATAATAATAAGAAAAAACAAAATGTTAGAACGATTTTTTCAGAAAAAACAAAGAAGGAAAAAAGAACCCTTACTAACTAAAACAAAAAAACCCTATTAACAAAAAAAAAACAAAAAAACCATTGGGAGCACAACCCCAGAGCTATACGTCATACACGCTTCCATAAAAGAAAAACATCAATCCACCAACCAAACCCATTTACACAAGAATCAGAAGGGGACAACATCCTCTCTACATCCATCTTGACAAGACCTTCAGGATACAATGGTTCAATTAAGTTCAGTAAGTGCAAACCAAACCTGTTCAACTTATCCATTCACTTAACCTTTAGTCGCCTCTCATTGTCCTTTTTACAATTTACTTTCTGACCACTCTTTGTTCATCAGCAAATTTAGCAGACATATCTGCAGATTCCTCATTCATACGTTCAGTGTCACATAAATTTGAAAAGGTCAAGGTCCCAGTATCAACCCCTGTTGCCCACTACTCATTTGAACTTGCCTCTCCATATATGCTGCTTGACTTGCCGAGTTCCTCCCGCATTTTGTGTGCCTTGCTCAAGATTTCCAGCATCTGTAGAATTGCTTGTATTTATCATTCCCTGCTCTCCCTTTAAATTCACTAACCAGAACTCTGCAAGGCTGTCCAACATGTACCTGCAACATTTCATTGATCTTCTATAGCTTTTTGTGGCTCAATATTTAAGGGATATTCCAATCTGTCTTTACTAAATGCAAGTGGATGACTGTAACATGATCAGTTTCCCTTCACTCTGTCAAAACACTCCAAGAAGCATGACAAATATTCAAAATAAGCCACCTTTTAAAATTACCTAATGTTGTACAGGTTTCAATTTATTGCAGTAATTTCAATCTGAAGTATTCTCAAATTGTACGCAGAAAGACCATAACTACTGTGCATTCATATAATTACAATATTGGTTGGAAGTTAGACAGTTAGATCCTATTGCTTGTAGTTTCCTTTGAGATCCAGCACATCAGTATGGCATCCCTACTTGCAGAATTTTTAAGGTGGAATAGAAACCATATTTGGTATCAAATTCATTTTGGAAAGATTATATGTTGGTCATTCTAAGGCCAGAGAATATAAAGGACTGAGTCTGAAGAATTCAATTTATTGCTTATTTCTTGCTGCGTTTCTTTTCAGCAACTACTTTTCTTTGTACTGTAATTATGTTTAGCTTCCCACCTGACCATATGATAGGTTCAATCTATAGTGGGTATGTCATGACAAAAGGGTGATTGGTAAACTGTTGGCATGAAATTCTATATTGAGATGAACAAGAATATCGTTAGGGGAAGCTGGAGACATTCTGACAAATGACATTGGTAGAACATTTATATCAAGCTTATTGGGCTGCCAAATAATATGGAAACAATCTAATCAAATAATTTTCACTCTCATTACCTTTCTATTTATAGAGTAATATTTTAGAGAAGAGAAAAAAATGAAGAGTTGAAAAACAAAATGAGAAGTTGAGGAGCAGAGCTATTGTAGAGGATAAGGATTTTGAAACAGATTTTGAAGCTAGCAAGAGATGTGGCAAAAAAAAGGAAAGAAATACTCACATTTATATAGTGCCTTTTATATCCTATGCAGGAAAACTTAATGTATTATCCAGCCTAAGAAGTAAGTTTTTGAAGTATAGAAAATAGTGTAATGAGGATATATGGCTGCCAATTAATCGAAAGCAAGGTTTTTCAGATGGCAATGTATTTATAAACTGTTATGTGATGGAGTAATAGATCTTAAATAGAAATAATGATCTTCTTAAAAACCTGGACAACATCCCATGCACCATCAATCTTTAGACCATGCCACTGAGGGACTTGTGCTAATATTATTTTGTAATTGTGTTGTGCTTTATTGTAAATAGATGTGCTGTATCATAACTATATGTTCTTTCTTTTGCTTGTTACGCCACTGGTGTTTAGGACAGCAATGAATGTCCTTCATCTCTGGCTGTGTTCATGGCTTCCTTCATTACGTCAGTAGCTTCCTCTTGTTTTACTGTCAGTCATGCAAGTCCTGGGTGGAGACTCAGGAATACCGTTGCACCCAGATATAGTAGGATTCTGCATTGCTGCTTCTGTAACAGTTTTGTTTGACCAGTCAGGGTTGTTAGCCCTGAGCTGAACCCCCGAACCTGGAGGACCGATGAACCACTCTTAGTCTGGCCTCTACCCTTTGACCCGTTTGACATGGGTGACCCTACTAAGAGCCAAAGCATAAAGTCCTGACTCCAGCCAACATAGCCCCACTGGGTCATTGAGGCACACAAACCTCCAAACCACAACAAGGTTGTGGTCCTCTTGGAGGATAACTATATGTGCCGTGTCGTAACTATATGTACTGTGTTTTGCACCTTGAACCCAGAGGAAGGATGTACAACTTAGCTGTTCAGATGTGTATGGTTGAACTGGAACTTGAACTTGAAAATAGTCCTAATTCCCAATGTATTGCATTGATTTTCAAAACCCAGTAATAAATTAACTACAAGTAATGATCACCAGCATACAGAAAACGAATCACAGAGCGATGATAGCCCACTGTAATGAGTAAATGGAGCAAAATATAGCTGAAATTTTACAATGGTGCCATTTGACCTTGGGCATGGGCCGCTAAATGCCATAGGATACAGTATATGAAGTCTAGAGACAGGAAGTAGCACTGTCAGTGTACTTACTTTACATACTTACTTGGACCCTTAACTCCTGAGTGGAGCAAAGGCCATTGTGGACCTCCCATCTCCATCGTTCTCTGAAGCCAATGCTATGGTTGGAGTTCATCGCTATTCAATCCATTGCATCTACTGTACAAGGGACTGGCCTGTACAGTTTCACCAGAGCCCTGTCGTCCGGCCTGACCTGTTTCCACCTTGGACTTTGAGAGGCACCATCAATGTGGCATGTTCCAAAGAAGAACACGGGCATTGACATTCTGGACAAATATTTAGGTATCAAGAAAAGGGCTTTATTACTTTATCTCCATATCCAAGCTCATCATCCCCCAACCTAATACGAGAAGCTAATAAACAGAATGATGAGAGATGAATATACAGCCACATTCTTGCACATGCATAGCACTGGTGATCAAAATCACATTTCTTCTCAGGAGGTATAACTTTTAAAAATGGAGTTCTGAAAAATTTTCTATTATTGGACGCAGTGAAGTTCTCTGAAAACATTGTATTAGCAAGCTGAAGGATTGAAATATGTCCTATGCAAAACATTCAATAGAAATTATGCAGTTTCTTCAGATCTTGCTCAACATTCTTTTCCTTTTAAATCATTCTCTGACATCATCTCATATCAGTTTCTATCTTACAGTTTCATGCCACACATAACTGAGCGCAAACCGGATGAATGATTCCTTAACTACCGTACACAATACCTCACCCCAGTTATGGGGTAATACAAACGTGATTAAAATGTAACATTGTTTTCTGTAGTCATGTGAACAGGAACTTAGTTAGACAGTAGCAATAATCAATTATTGCACAACTTTATCTTCAGATTTAGAAATAATGACCTAGATCGAAGAGGTATGACTAGATGTAACAGGAAATACAACCAGGTATAATATACACAGTGCATGAAATAAAAGACAAATTGAATAATATTGTCTTCTCAGAATCTCATTTTTTTAGGTTAGCATGATAAATACTGTTATATAATTTGTACCTATTTTTGAGCTTGGTTTGGAAAGCTGAATTAAATAGGGATATTAGCTTGGTCATGTTTGGTTCTTTATACAAATAACAACCACAGCTCACCCGACTTGCAGCTCTCCTAATCTGATCCTAACACAATGGCTTTCTGTATCCTATTTATTTTTCTTGTAATGCAATTAATTGATAACAGAATTATCAGGAATGACAATCTTGTTAGTAAATTAATGCTAACCAAACTACTTCTATTCTAAATGATTACACATTCTAAACTAGAGCAATTTTTAATTCAAAAATTGATACCACTCTCTGGTTTCTATATAATTGTTGAGTTCACATACTATTTAACGCTTTATGGGCACTTCAGATTTCCAGAACATCCCCAAATTGAAATAGAAAATAAGCCCAAAAAATTATTGAGAAGTGCTCTATGGCTGTAAACTAAAATTGGCTCACACTGGCTAATATAATTACAATTAAGGATTGAATGAGTATCGAATTATAAACATGAGAAGGTCTACAGATTCTGGAAATCCAAAGCTACACACACGCAAAATGCTGGAGGAACTCAGCAGATCAGACAGCATCAATGGAAATGAGTACTTAGTCGACATTTCGGACCAAGACCATTCCTCAGGAGTGGAAAGGAAAGAGGAAGATGCCAGAATAAAAAGGTGAGAGGAGGGAAAGGAAGATAGCTAGAAGGTGAAAAGTGACACTAGGTGGGTAGGAAAGACAAAGGGTAGGGGAGGAAGGGATCTGATGGGAGAGGAGAATGAACCATAGGAGAAAGGGAAGGAGGAGGAGATCCAGGGGGAGGTGTTAGGCAGGTAAGAAGAGGTAAGAGGCCTGAGTGGGGAATAGAAGAAGAGAGGAGGCAGAGGGAATCTTTTTGACCGGAAGGAGAAATCGATATTCAGGCCATTAGGTTGGAGGCTACCCAAATGGAATATAGGGTGTTGGTTCCCCACGCTGACGGTGGCATCATCTTAGTGGAAGAGATCAACCTTTGTGGCACAAATATCGAATGAGTTATGACCAATGCCCTCAGCATATGGAGCAGCACACAGATTGCTGGAGGAACTCGGTTGCTCAGGCAGCAACTCTGGAGGGAAATGGACAGCCCACGTTTTGGGTGCTGTATTGCAAATGGTTCATCTTTACGTTTATTGAGTGTCTCACCACCACTGTGGCCCTGAACGTAGCAGAACTGGCTGCAGGAGCGCTGATTAATACTATGGGAACACACAATGAGATGCAATACTGTGGGAACAGCATGAAAGGTAGTTGAACACAGGGGTGGGACTCGCGAAGAGTGGTGACAAGTAACGATTGTTTCTGATTTGGTAGAGATGAATCTCAGGGTTGTATACTCTATCCATACTCTGATAAATGTACTTTGAGACTTTGAATCTTTGCTATATATCAGTCCACTCTGCAGCATTTCATATCAATGGAAAAAAAGGTATAAAAAAGAGCATTCAAGGGCATGGGGTAGTTCCTTGAGGCCTCACCAATCGGCTGATCATGAACAGTGCCGAGGATTGGCAGAATGGAAGTTGTGTTGTAGTAAGAGGGGCCCGTGTATGTCAGATAAGTATTTTACTGCTTGCTCTATTCTGTCCTAATAAACATAGTTTTGTAGTTCTAAATAGATAATTGGTGTTGGTATTTTTCTGTCTCATTAAGTTAGATCCAAGAACCTACTGTTTTAATGAAACATTTGCATCCCATGAACAGAAAAGTCTACAATAAGTGGTGGATACAGTCTATCAAAGGAAAAGCCCTCCCCATCATTGAGAACATCTACAAGGAGCGCTGCCAAAAGAAAGCAGCATCCGTTATTAAGGACCCCCACTATCCAGGCCTTGTTCTTTTCTCACTGCTATCATCAGGAAGGAAGTTAGGGAAGCTTAGGCCCCATACCACCAAGTTCAGGAACATTTATTACTCTTTAACCATCAGGCTGTTGAACCAACATGGATAACTTCACTCACCTCAAAGTTAAACTGATTCCACAACCTATAGGCTCATTTTTGAGGACTCTACAACTCATATTCTCAGTATTACTTACCAACTGATTTTTAATTTTTTTTCTTGCTCAAGCTGGTAAAACTTGAAATATGGGCATAGCCAAACACACACATTTCTCAATTGCTTGGAACTTTCAGACTATTCTATTGGTGTTTAGTATTGTGGCTTTCTGGAGATTTACATAAAGATTGCTGTGTAGGCCTAATCGTTTAATATTAATGTGTAGTGACTTTGGGATGATATCAGTTGTAGGTATTACTGTTGGAACAATGTACACCCTGTTCATGTTTCAAAGTCTTTCAATTTCCTCTTTTAATTCAGCATTTTTCAGGTGTTTTTCACTTATTGATTTCTGTATGTTGTGTGTGTTTGGAATGTCAATATCTATTAAGTGTATGTTCTTACTTGTTTATCCTGTAATATTATATCTGGATGATTATTATGAATTCTCCTATCTGTAATAATGGATTGGTTGGAATATCATTTGTAGGACTCTGACTTTAAAACTGGATCAGGCTTGTATTTATAGTAAGGTATGGTATCTTTCATGGGTTTGTATTTTAAAGCAAGATTTTGATGAATGATGTTTGCCACTTGATTGTGCCTGTGTAAGTCATCAGACTGAGTTAAACTGTTGCAGGATCTTGTAATGTGTTGAACTGCTTCTGGATTTTCTAAGCATTTTTTACATTTATCATCTTAAATTTGTTGGTCTTTTTATTATGTGTTTTTAATATTTGTTTTGTATTAACCACCTGGTCCTGTATTGCCACAAGGAAGCCCTCTGTTTCCGGGAAGAGATCTCCAACTGTGTGCCAGATGTTCGACGCTTCCTTGTCGACAACCAGTCTGCTCAGATCATGGGGATGCCCTCCATGGAGGGTCATGCTCTTCCTTAGGTTAACCTTTTCTTCAATAGTGATAATTTCTTCATTTTTTTGGGTTGTGCTTTCATTTAAATTTAATGGTGTGTACTTCTTATCAGAACTGAATATGCTTGCATGGAATGCTGAATACTGTTTTTGTCATCGAAAATATATCCTTAGAAGTTTAATCTGATAGTTGCGTTATTCCTCTTCCTCCTTTTGTCCTAGGTAGTGTTAATCTAAATGTATTTGAATATCCAAAGTGTTTTCCACAATTTGTCATTTCATGGCTTATTTTTCTTTGTAAATTTTCTAGATCTGTTTCGGACCAAAATATTATGCCAAAAGGATATGTTGATGTAGGTATGGCGAAAATATCCACAACAAGTGGGACTTCCTGGTGGCCAAAGATTTCTATTCCCGTTCCTACTCCTGTCCTGATGTGTTGATTCATGGCCTCTCCTTGTGGAGGAGCAACACCTTATATTCCATCTGAGTACCCTCCAACCCGATGGTATGAATATCGATTTCTCCTTCCAGTAATCAAATTCCACCCCCCCCGGCCCTTTCCCACTCTGACCTTTTACATCTTCTCACCTGCCTATTACTTATCCCCGGGTCCCCTCCCCCTTACTCTTCTCCTATTGACCACTCTCCTCTCCTATAGGATCCTGTCTTCTCCAGCTCTTGACCTTTCCCACCCACCTGGCTTCACCAATCACCTTCCAGCTAGCCTCTTTCCCCTCCCCCATTTTTTTTTAATTCAAGTATCTGCTCTCCCCTCCCGGTCCTGAAGAAGGGTTTCAGCCTAAAACGGACTGTTTGCTCTCTTCTGTAGATGCTGCCTGACCTGCTGATTTCTTCCAGCATTTTGTGTGTGTTGACCTAGTGAAAGTGTTTATTGCCTTTGATATATTTTACTCTTGAGCTCTGTTTGGCAGCTTGTCTTAAGCCTGGAAATAAATTCTGCCAAAAGTTATCCCTTTATCACGGTATGATCTATTTCTTTGCTTGTTGAGATTCCAAATACTTATGTTTCATATTCATCCATCGGTTGTATTGTATCCTGCTGCTCTGTTTTATATTCTACTTGCTCTATTGCACCTTTCTTTATGTTTAATGCTCTGCACTTATCTAGTCCAAGCTTCATGCTTATATCTTTCGAAAATAGTTCTACCATTTGAATTAATTGCTTTAGCTTTACTGATGAAGGAGAGTATAATTTGAAATCGCCTATGTATAGAAGGTTGTTTCTGATTTGATACCCTGTTTTTGTCCAGTTTAGTAAATTAGAGAGAGGGCTTAAAGCTAGCTAAAGCCATAATGGGCTTAGAGAGTCACCCTGAAAAATGCCTTGGTTTATTTTGAAAACAGTGGTTGATCTTTTTTGGTTGTTAATAGATATGGTGACTATAGCATGACAATGGTTCATGAGGAGTTGTAGAAATTCCACAAGTATTGGGTGTAGTTTAAGTGCTTCTATTAACTATGCGTGTAGGACAGAATCAAATGCTTTTTGGTAGTCAAAACAACATGGAATATTTCCGCTTTCCCTCCGGGCTTGATTTACAATTGTAGAATCTATTACCAGTTGTTCTTTACATCATTTTGTACCCTAAGGCATTGTTTCTGCTCTTCTGTAAGTATACGGCTAGCCAGCCACGGACTTCAAGGCGAGCGGTCCCGAGTTCGAACCCGGCCGACTCCTTGTACTCTTTCCATCTGAACTGGGTTGAGCATCAAGCTAGCACACTCGGCCTCGTTAAAAAAAACAGTCAAATGCAATGGAAATGGAAAAAATTCCACCCAGTGTACCACAAGTCACGAAAAGGAACAACGAAACAAACACAAAGTAAGGATATTGTGGTTATCTTAGTGAGTGGTGATTAGTTGTGAGATACACAATGTTACAATTTTATATATAGTTTGTAAACAAGTAATAGAATGATACTTTGATGAGTCATTTGTGATTTCTCCTTTCGGTAAGAGATATCTTCTGTCAAAAATTTGGGCACTTTTTCAGGACTTTTAAGAAGATTTTTGATATGTATTAATAGTTACGGATGAAAGCACATAAGTTTTTTATACCTTTTCCTTTTTTTATAATGTAACTTATTATTATTCAATAAAGGCATCCGTTAGTCTTGAGAGACCATGGATCTGCACCTGGAAAGTCTTCACTCTCCAGGGCACAGGCCTGGGCAAGGTTGTATGGAAGACCAGCAGTTGCCCATGCTGCAAGTCTCCCCTCTCCAAGACACCAGTCTTGTCCAAGGGAAGGGCATTAGGACCCATACAGCTTGGCACCAGTGTCATTGCAGAGCAATGTGTGATTAAGTGCCTTGCTCAAGGACACAACACGCTGCCTCGGTTGGGGCTCGAACTCACGATTCAGATCGCTAGTCGAATGCCTTAACCACTTGGCCACGTGCCCACACAGATTATTATTATTATTATTTTGCTGTAATTGCACGGTTTGTCTTCTTTTGCTCATTAGTTGCTTATCAGTCTTTGTATATAGTTTTTCATTAATTCTATTGTATTTCTTTGTTATACCATGAATGCCTGCAAGAAAACAAATCTCAGGGTAGTATACGGTGATGTATATGTGCTTTGATAATAAAGTTACTTTGACCTTCATCCTGATGAAAAGTATTGATCTGAAATATCAGCAGTCTATTTCCCTCTATAGATGCTGCCTGACCCACTAAGTTCCTCCAGCATACCTCCTAATGCACTGTTCCAGATTTCCAGCATCTGTGTCTTTATTGTGTCCTCACTTTAGTATTCAATCCTATTTTATAATAAAGATTGCTTAAGAAAGAAGACAAACTACCAGAGAAACCTAGTCACTACATCACATCTCCTGTACTGGCTTGTTCATACTTAACCCACTTACAGAGAGTCTGACCTACCGGACCGACACATCTCTGGAAGCTGGTAGGTCCTAATGGATTGAACAGCTTCTGTGGAGGCAAAGGTGTAGTCACTGTTTCATATTGTGAACCTGCATCAGGACTAAGAGTGTAGAGGGAAGATAGCCAGCATTTCTTTGCCTCTGCACATACTGCCTGATCTGCTGAGTTCCCCTAGCAGTTTGTTTTTGCTTCAGGTTCCATCAAATATGTCCTCAAAGATTACCTAAGCCTACAAATATATTTAATTAGGAATTAACGAACAAAATAACATTTTAAATCTGTAATGAAAATAGCAGTGTACTATAAATATTACAATAATCAAATTATTTCAGCTGGGCCGAAATCTGGTTTAACTTGATAAATTATAATTTGCTATGTAACGAACTTTCTTTGGTTTGTTCATTTTAATCAGTTTTTTAAAAAATTTTCAGCATCAAAGCACAATGGTTTTAATTGAAAATATTTGTAAAAGATTCAGTAGTATGGTATTTTGATCAGAATCCTAGTTTCAGATCTACAATGTAACAGCTGCTAAAACGCATTAAAGAAACTAAAAGGTTGTAGTGCTAGGAGTATATAACATTGAGGGCCCCTTGTTTCTGATTATATTAACATAAGGGGAACACTATATGTTCCTAATGCAACAACAGAAAGGATTGATTGAATAGAACTATCTGGCCATCTCCTGTACTGGCTACCCGCAGTTGTCACTTGTCCTTACTTAATCCACTTACAGAGAGCCTGACCTGCTGGGCTGAACATCCCAGGAAGATGCCGTGTCAAAAGCTTAAATGGCAATGTCATGGAGGAAACCTCTCCCTGAAATTCCACTACAATAGTGGTTACCAACCTTTTTAAGCCCAGGATCCCCTACCTCGACCTTAGTGAAAGGCAAGATCTACCTACTAAATTGTTTAGAGAAAAAAACAGCTCAGATTGTACTGCCAATTTGAGGCTTTTTAGTTGGGCTAGTTGTATTTGAATTACACAAAATATTTTTGTCAAACTTTCAAATTAATTCAAGCAAGAAAACACTGTAACTAGCATATCTTTCTTTAAGGATATTACAATACTTCACACCTTTAATTCTAAGTTTCATTATTTAATTTTATTTCAACACGAAAAATAAATGAATAAAAATTGACTGTTGCACTCAGGGTGATGACTGGGGCTGAATACTTATTGCTAGTTCCCTGAAATTTGGCTCATAACTACAGACAGCCAGTCTGTGAGGTGGCTGTCAATAAGACAGCTCCTGTACTTAGATTTAATAATTTTTTATCTGTGACAATGCAATTTCACAGAGATAAGTTGACCCGAAGTAGGCACTGACTATTAGTGCTATAAAACCAACGTGCACACTGCGCATTGCTGGGGCCCCATCAGTAGTAACTGCCACCAGTTTATGAATGGGGATGTCATTTTCACTGAAATTTTTTAAACTCATTGTAAATATCCTCACCTCTCGTTCTCCCCTTTAATTGCAAAAGAGTGAGGAAGTCCTCCTTTGTTGTAAAATCCTGGAAAGCCATTCTGACAAATACAACAAGCTGAGCTGTTTGCATTACATCCAGGGATTCATCAAGTTGTAGTGAAAAATATCCATGTCCTCTGACAGTGACTCTACCCTCCTTGTCACTGTTGCAGGGCCAAGCGGTATATTATGCATTGTGGTTGTGATGTCGTTTTTGTTTTTAATATCATTAAAAACAGTCTCTGCGGTAATGGCCATTGCTTCCTTGAATAAATTGCCATCTGTAAAAGGCTTCTTGTGTTTAGCCAAAAGGTGACTTACATGAAATGATGCTTCAATAGCAGCCTTATTTTGAGCAGCATGTTTTGTGAAAAACCATTGCTGGGCCTTCAACCCTGATTTCAGCTCCTCAACTTTCCTGGCATGAATTGCGCTCTTTGGGGGGTAGGTGTCTTTAAATTTCTGGTGGTCGGTGTTGTGGTGCCACACAAGATTCCCTCTTTTAGTCAGTGCTTGTGTTTGGTGGCACAACATACATACGTACTTGCCTTTCACCAAGGTAAATAGAAATTCCTCTTCCCATTCTGGATGGAATTTGTACCTTTTTGCCTTCTTTCGTGGAGCCTCCACCATGCTATCAGGATATCATGAGCCAGTGCCGTATATTAATGTTTGTAACTTCCTGTACTCTTATCCAGTGGTCCCCAACCTCCGGGCCACCAAGAATGCAGCAGTACAGTGGTGGCCGGAATGCACCCAGCACATCTTTAAGAAAAGAGCCGAAATAAACAAGCTAATTAATTAGGTGCCGCCCAGCACCTAAATGTTGGCCCAGATCAGAGGCGACGAAATTGGCAATTTCCTATCATCCCTGCGGATATCAATGGATCCTGCAAGAGATCGAACATGGATCGGGACTTAGAACTAATCGCCAAGCGTACTGTTGTGGAATCTCAATAATATTCCTCCCTGTACTAGACTGTAT
This sequence comes from Mobula hypostoma, assembly GCF_963921235.1. NCBI lineage: Eukaryota > Metazoa > Chordata > Chondrichthyes > Myliobatiformes > Myliobatidae > Mobula > Mobula hypostoma. The sequence goes on from NC_086109.1 coordinate 77,676,241, forward strand.
GAGGCATCCAGTGGTACATGAGTTGGAAGATACACCAGCAAATGGCAGCACATTACGAGGGAACTGGACAAATGGGACTAACTCAGCAGACAACTTGGTCAGTGTGGATGAGTTTGCTGAAGGGCCAGTATAAAGGCTGATTAAATATATGAATCGGAGAAATTTAGGACCTCTCTGTTTGACTACACAAGCACTGAAATTCCAGATTTAACAGTACTTTGATAGGTAAGTACAGGGAATAGGTTCAGGGACCTGCTACTATTTAGCAGTAAAATCCACGCCAATGCCCTTCACTTGCTCATGACTTGGGCACAAAGTGAACTAAAATGGTGTTGGGATGCCTGCATGATCTGAAATCATAGGGAAATTCTAAGCAAGTACCCAGACATAGTACTTGGTCCCTTAATTATGTGAAGTTACAGCCCCTTTGGGGAAGTTCATGCAGACAAGTAAGCGCCTGCTCAGGATGATTCGGTAACTACTCCAGCTCCCAAAAGCAACGAAGTGTTGGGAATGGAGTTAACGAGTGCTGAGTATTCTACTCACTTATTGGTAGTAAAATTTCCCATCCATTCGCCCACTGGCTAGCCTAATCCCCCTGCTAGAAATTACCTGAGGGTGATTGTGGTCATTGTATTTTTATGTACTTATTGAGATACAGTGCAGAATATGCCTTTCTGGCCCTTTGAACAATGCCACACAGAAACCCCCAATTTAATCCTAGCCTAATCATGGGACAAGCTACAACTAACTGGTAGGTTGGCTGTGGGAGACAACCGGAGCACCCGAAGGAAACCCACGCAGTCACAGGGAGAAGTTGCAAACTCCTTACGGACAGTAGAAGGAATTGAACCCAGGTCACTGGTACTGTAAAGCGTCGTGCTAGCCACTATGTTACCGTGCCGTTGATATTTTATGCGGAACTTAACTTTATTCAGCATGGAATATTTCAAGACATTGTAAAAATGTGAAAGGTTTTCTTGCTTTTTTTTTTGTTCCCTCCCTGTTGTTTTTGAGATCAAGGCCAGGGAGAGACCTTCCCGCACATTTCATGCTTTCAAACAAAACTACTCAGGGCTGCAGGAAAACAAGTGCATTGTATCAAGGAGCAGCTGCTACAATGACCATCATTTTTATTTCTGTGAACAATTTAATTCATCAGAATTTCTTCCTCATTGACTTTGCACCCCGACCTCATCACTGTGGTTCAGCGTATGCAATACTTCCAATTCCTCTTTATTGCATAATCCCAAAATGGAGAACACATATATGGAAACATAGAAGCCAAAAAAAGAGAAGGTGGTGTTTTTGTAAGTGCCAAGTCACGTTGAAGTCTATCTATGAAAGTAATGACGTGAAAGTCTCATTTTCTGCTTGACAACACCGAGCTACTCCAGCAGGATCCAAGTAGTTCTTTTTCTTAGTGGCAATATTATCTACTATTCATCAACTGATATTCTGAAAAAAATATGTTTGGAAAAGATCTAACACTGTCGTAGGGACAAGGAGTCGTACAGCACAGGTTTGTTTTGCTTTTTCACCCGTTGTATCCATGCTGACTATTTAGTACTCAGCTGATGCCTGAGTCATTTTGGCAATTCAAATGCTCTTCAGATATTTCTTAAATGTTGCAAGAGTAGTTGCTTCAATCACCTGCTCAGGCAATGCTTCCCACGTTTCAATTACTCTCCATGTGTAGCACCTGCCTCAGATCCTCCCTAAACAAATTTTTAAAGCTGCAGCACAATAACAGGCCCTTTGGGCCCAATGGGCCTACTCTGCCCAATTAAACCATGTGAGTCATGAACCCACTATGACTTTGGAGTGTGGGGTGAAAGCAGGGAATCTGGAGGAAAGCCACACAGTCATAGAGAAAACATACAAACTCCTTATAGACAGCAGCAGAACTCAACCTGGGTCACAGGCACTCTACTAGCATTACGCTAAAAGCGTGCCACCCCACCTTATTCCTCCTTTTAATCATCTCCATTGTTGGGAAAATCATCTGCCTCATCAATGCCTTCATAATTTTATATACCCCTATCGGGACCCCTTCAGCCCTCACTAAGGAAAACAAACCTCTTGAGCCAGCACCAATATTCAGCTGATCAATACTGATCTGATCCTGGCCTCAACTCCTCTTTGATACTGTTCCCCATTATCCTCAACTTCCTTAATATCCAAATGTCTGTCCAGCTTGCTCATACTTGAATATATTCAGTGAATTGCCAGTCTCTGAGGTAGAGAATTCTGAATGTTGGCAACCGTCTGAAAGGCAGAATTGCATCTTACAGACAAAATGAAATGCAACTGACAAAAAGCCAGATATAGCAAAGCCACAATGGTGCATAACTTTCTCAACCTCCTCCTCACTGTCCAATGGTTCTGTAAACGTTACCCATCCTATTCAGACCATTGTCACCGGAACGGCCTCCGGATTGAACTACCTTATCAAAAGGTGTTCACAGAAATAACCTTCTACACTTAAAGTTTGCCTCCCCTGCTGCATTGCTCCAAACCACTGTGTTTAAACTAGCACTTCTAAATCTGAGATCCCCTTCAAATAAGACTTTTATCTTAAATGATTTTATTACCTCTACAGACCTTGATTTTATGTTCTTAACTGAGACCTGGTTAAAGCCAAATGAATACAACTAGTTATCTGAACTGTGATCCCCTGACTCTGACAGTTTCAGTGTACCAAGGCCTAGTGGATCAGGTGAACACATTGTGTTCAATAAGAATTTTAGGTACAATCTACTGTCTGTCAAAACTTTTTCGAATTTTGAGGTGCATATGTTTAAAGTTTGTGGTATGGGTTCTGTCCGCTGCATTATCATTTCAGTCAGTCAATCAGTGGGTGCCGTCCCAAATCCAGGGTTGGCGGCTATGCACCCCCATCTTCTTCGATCTTGCGACAGCACCAAGTACAGCCTCTCCTCCAGTTTGTTCTTGCTGGCCACCTTAGCACCACCCCCGCCGAACTCAAGCCCGAGGCTGTGTCGGCCTCCAGCCGCAGCTGCTTCTTCGAGCCCAGCCCTTCCTTAGGCGGAGGCCTTGGGCAGGTCCAGGCACACGGTGCAGCGCCCAAGTTCATCATGTCTCTTCTAACTAAGTGCATAGCATATGATTTGTAAATATGTGGTGAAACTTTAATCTCTTCCACGGAAGATGGCTGTTGGCTCACAAGGAGCTCATCTGCCCTTTGTCAGGTCTTGTTTTTTTTAGTCCTGCTGGGTGTCCTCACACCCTCCTCACCAGACTAAGTCCGGTGGGGGAGCCAGCCCAAGTCGCCAATCACTCGACCATGGCCCCCGGCCGAGCGCTGGGCACCCGCCCCCACCGAATCTCTCTGAGCACCCAGCGCCCAACCAAAAAACCATGGTCGAGCGGCCGGTGACCAAACCGGAAGTTCATATCATTTATCAACCTCCTAAATCCAATGCCTGCTTTCTCTCAGAGTTCTAAGAATTCTTATTCTCTATTGTATCGAACCATATTACATTGAATTATGACAGGATTTTCATACCTGATGATTTTAATATTCATATTAACAATCTCTCAAATGTGAAGTCAATGGCAGCTGAATTCATGAACTTACTAGATAGCCTCGATCTTACCCAGCATGTCACTGAGCCCACCCATCGACTTGGAAATGCACTTGATTTAGTAATGACTAAAGGGTTAAATATTAATGTCTATTTGTCTGATACCACCATCTCTGATCATTCTTGTGCACTTTTTGATGCCCTCCTGCCTGGAATCAAGACCATGAAAGAAATTACATTTTAAAAAAATGGTTTCTTGATGTTGCAACACAACTTAAATTCTCTGATCTGGCTAGTTTATCTGACTCATGTAACTTAAATTGCTCAGTAAATGAAATGGTTCAAAAATAACTTCTTTAGACAAAATTAAGAACCTCTGGGAACAAGACTTACAGACATCAATATCTGAGGAAATTTGGAATGAAATTTTTAAACTGGTTAATACGTCATCGCTATGTGCTCGCCATTCCTTCATAGAATTTAAGGTGGTACATAGAGTCCATATGACTAAGGATAAGCTATCTTGTTTTTATTTGGATATATCTCCCTACTGTGACAGATGCAATAATGGAGAAGCTTCATTAATTCATATGTTTTGGACTTGTCCATGTCTTGAAAAATATTGGAAGGAAGTTTTTCAAACTTTTCCTTTAATTTTCAAAGTCAATTTTAAGCCTAATCCTCTGATGGCCCTATTTGGTATTGTTGCAGGACAAGATATCAAGCTGAAGACATCTGACTTACATATTTTGGCCTTTAGCTCTCTTATAGCTAGGAGGGCACTTTTGTTTAAATGGGAAGATGTTTCTCCTCCTACTCATGCTCAATGGTTATGTGATGTTATGTCATGCTTACATTTAGAGAAGATTCGTTGTTCAATTTCTGAATCTCATCAAGACTTTCAAACATTGTGGGGACCCTTTCTGAATTATTTTCAAAACTTTCAAAACCCTCAATTCGTTGTTTAAATTTAGATGTCGGCTATTATTCATTTTTATTATACAAGAAGGTATTTTACCTTTTTTTCTCCTTAATAAACAGCTTTGGTCTTGGTAGAGGTTAGATTTTATTTTGTAATAAATTAGTATATTTCAATATAACTTTGACTAACCTACATGGATACAGGGTAATGAGATTGTTATTATGAATAGATACAATGTAATTGGTAGTTGTTTTTTTCGACCTTTATATATACTTTCTTGTACTCTGTATTCTTTTATGTAGAAACTAATAAAAATATTGAAAAGAAAAATAACTTGACAACTATATTAAACACAATGGCCCCATTTAGGGGTGAAAAGGAAATCATCTAGTAAAATGCCACCATGGCGAAACAGTTCTGTCCACGAACTCAAGAGATCATGCAGAGTAGCTGAGAAAATATGAGGAAACTGGACTAGAAGTCCACCATAATATTTTCAAGAAAAAACTAGACTCTCTTAAAGCCACTATACCCTCTGCAAGAAGAGCTCATTTTTCCAAGATGATTACAGAGAATAGTGATGATTCAAGCATATTGTTCTCAACTATAAATCTCCTACTGATTCTGCCCCAACATATGTTCACAGTCAAGTATCTGCCACAAAAAGGGGGAGTTCACAATATTTTTTATCAGCGAAATTACTTCCTTTAGGGAGAGTATAGCCACAGATACTGGTAGCCTCTACAGCCAACCTTGTAAAAAGATGGCAGCTATGTCAAAATTTACAAGTATTTCCAACTGAGAACTCTATAAGAATGTAACAAAGAGTAAACTGTCTTCGTGCTGCCTTGACCCTGTCCCTACCACACTTTTTAAGGACTCTTAATGGTGTTTTCAATTCTGTTAGGAAATTTATTAACACTTCCCTTGAAACTGGAGATTTTCTAGATGCCTCCAGACTGTGGCTGCCATACCCCTGCTTAAAAACAAAACCTGAAAGTGAGGTCCTTGCTAACTACAGATCGATATCAAATCTTCCCTTTGTGGGCAAAAGTCTTGAGGAAGTAATTTTCAACCAACTCAACAACTTTCTGAATGGGAACAGTATTCTAGACAGGTTTCAGTCAAGTTTTCGAGCAAGGGTGACAACCCTTACCAAAATTGTCAGCGGCCTTAGTCTGTGCACTAAAGCCAACGGAGTCTCAGTTCTAATTCTTCCAGATCTAAGTGCTACCTTCGACACAATTGACCACAACATTTCCCTAGATTGCTTTGAAAACTGGGTTGGCCTCTCTGGTAGGACCCTTAATTGGTTTCGTTCATATACATATCTCAGAAAATTTTTTGTCTGTCTTGGAGTCCAGTTTTCAAAGAGATAAAATGCACCTTTGTTGTTGCTAAGGGAGGCTGTCCTGGTCCCCTGCCCTTTTCTTATACATGCTCCCCTTAGGGGGCATCATTAAGGAGCATAAACTTGATTTCCACAATTATGCAGATGACACACTGTTGTACATCTCGGTTGAGCCTGATGATGATGATTATTTTCTCTGACTTCTGGTATGGCTCCAATAAGCAAATGGATGAGCAATAACTTCCTGAAACTAAATGAAGTTAAAACTGAAATACTTTTTTGGTCTCAAAGCAAAAAGAGATAAACTTTTCAATAAACTTGGGATCTTGGCCCCCTTTGTAAATTCTGAAGTGGCTAGACTGGGTGTTATCCTTGCTTTGGATTTGAATTTTAAATCTCACAAAGGGAAAGAGACCAGTGCAGCATCTCAACACTTAAGAAATAATGCTAAGGTACATTTGTTTCTGTCACGTAATGATGCTGAAAAGCTAATTCATGCTTTTATATTGAATAGACTGGATTACTGAAATGCACTTTTTACTGGCCCTCCAAATCAATCTTTTGACTAACGTCAACTCATTCAGAAGGCCACTGCTAGACCTTTAACCAAAACCAGGAAGAGTGAACATGTCACTCCCATACTAACTATTCTGCATTGGCTTCCTGTATCTTTTAAAATCGATTTTAAAGTTCTCTTACTTAGTTTAAAAGCTCGTATTGGTCTGGAACCGGAGTAACTCACTATCGTTTTTGTTTTATAATCCTGCTCAAGCTCAGGTCTTCTTCCACCGGCCTCTTAAATTTAAACAATCTCCTGCAAAAGATAATTGGGAGGTCAGCTTTTTTGAACGACACTCTTAAACTGTGGAATTCAATATCTAAAACTATAAGGGATGCAGACACAGTTGGCATTTTTAAACATCAGCTCAAAACCTATTTATTTAGCATTGCTCTTAACTAACATCTTTTTGTCTTTGATTTTCATGTTTATTTTTATTTTTTATTTTATTTTCATATTTGTACCTTTATTCCATTGTAAAGGACTTTGAAGTACATCATCTCTATAAAATATGCTCTCTATATAAAGTTACAATTATTCTATAATGAGGCGAATTTACACCAGATGTTGGTATCTCGATATTCCAGAGCATAATATGAATGGTAGATAAATAAAGATGCACTGTGGGTGCTACTGTTCACCAATGAATGTACAATGCAGGAATTGCTGATTCTACCACTATGTAAAAATACACAATGGCTTATGTGGTTATGCAAATGCACCATGATTCATTCAGTTCCTATACTGCATCATAAGTAGGTGATCTCACACTAATATTCTTCTGATTCTAGATTTCGCTACTTGGAGAACATCTCATTCACACTAACACTATGTCCAAGATTTTAGATTTCCCCACATGGAGAACACCTCAATGGGTAGAAGCAAGAGCCTGCAGATGGTGGAATATAGAATAACAATTTCTCGACTTCAGTAAATGGACCAACCTTGAAGGGAAAAAAGATCCTGTTGCAGAGATTCAATCCAAATCATCCACAACTCTTTTCACCTCACAGACACTGCTTGACCTGTTGAGTTATTCTAGAAGATCGTTGCTCTCTGTGTATATCCTACAACCTCAGCAAACCACCTCCCCAGCACCCCCTGTCAAAATCTTCTGTTCCAATCTGATGATAATTTCCACTTTACCATCACATCTGTGGAATTCACTGCCACAGGCAGCTGTGGAGGCCAAGTCATTGGGTAGATTTAAGGCAGAGGCTGATAAATTCTTGATTAGTCCAGGATTCTGGATCAGCCATGATGAAATGGTGGGGCTGACTCGATGAGCCAAGTGGTCTAATTCTGCTCCTATATCTTATGGTCTTATATCATAATTGATAGCTTTTCAAGAAGAATGATAGTTTAACCTCCAAATTCTTCAGGTTTTGAAAGCTAAGGCTATTAAAGATGTGTGAAAGCAGTGCTTCAGATCCCTTTGATATAACGATCTTACATTCTAGTAATCTTCTTTGATGACCTTTTGTTTCTAAAGACGACAAGAAGCTTAATGTTAACTCCAGTGATTACCATGATTTTAGAAAGAAGGATAAGAGAATAGAAAGTGGTTCATCCTCTGAAAATGTTAATGTTAGGTAATTTTCTTTGATATTTGTTTTATAAAGCTACTAAGATATCAGAATGATGTTAAAATATTGATAGTTATACGGAAGACAATCCAAGAATATAAGGATAAATTTACAAATGATTAATATTTTGCAATGCAACATGAGCTTTTATGTTGAATTTTCTCTACCTAGGGGCTTCCTCTACATCAGTAAGACCCAACACAGATTGGGGACTGTTTTGTCGAGCCACTTCACTCTGTCTGCCATAAAAGGCAGGATCTCCCTGTGGCCACACATTTTAATTCCACGTCCCATTCCCATTCTGATATGTCTATCCACGACCTCCTCTACTGTAAAGATGAAGCCACACTCAGGTTGGAGGGACAACACCTTATATTCAGTCTGGGTAGCCTCCAACCTGATGGCATGAACATTGACTTCTCAAACTTGTGCTAATGCCCCACCTCCCCCTTGTACCCCATCCGTTATTTATTTATATACACACATTCTTTTTCTCTCTCTCCTTTTTCTCCCTCTGTCCCCCTCACTATACCCCTTGCCCATCCTCTGGGTTTTCCCCCCCTCCCCCTTTTCTTTCTTCCTGGGCCTCCTATCCCATGATCCTCTCATATGCCTTTTGCCAATCAACTGTCCAGCTCTTGGCTCCATCCCTCCCCCTCCTGTCTTCTCCTGTCATTTTGGATCTTCCCTCCCCCTCCCACTTTCAAATCTCTTACTAGCTCTTCTTTCAGTTAGTCCTGACGAAGGGTCTCGGCCCGAAACGTCGACTGTACGTCTTCCTAGAGATGCTGCCTAGCCTGCTGCATTCACCAGCAACTTTGATGTGTGTTGCTTTAATTTCCAGCATCTGCAGAATTCCTCGTGTTTGCATCTCCCAGTGGCTACCCATTTCAATCTGACTCCTCATTCCCATTCTGACATGTCAGCCCATGACCTCCTCTACTGCCATGATGAAGTCAAACTCAGGTTGGAGGAGCAATACCTCAGATTCCACCTGGGTAGCCTTCAACTTGATGGCATGAACATAGGTTTCTCAAACTCTCCTTCTCTCAGTTTCCATTCCTCTTTCTGGTTACCCTCTCATCCCTCTTCTCCTCACTTATCCATTACCTCCCTCAGGTTCCCCTCCTCTTTCCCTCTCTTCCATGGTCCATGTCCTCTCCTATTAATATTCCTTTCTCAACAGCCCTTTACTTCTTCCACTTATCATCCCCTAGCTACTTAATTCATCCCCTCCATCCCCACCCACCCAAACACTTTAACCCTCACCTGATCTCACGTATCACCAGCTAGCTTGTGCTCCTCCCCATCCCCCATCATTTTATTCTGGCTTCTGCCCCTTTCTTCCAGTCCTAATTGAGGATCTCACCCCGAAAAGTAGCCTGTTTATTCCCCTCCGTACAAGCTGCTGGATGTGTTCAGTTCCTCCAGTATTTTGTGTGTGTTGCTCTAGATTTTTCAGCATCTGCACAACCTCCTGTTATGATCTCTTCTTATGATTCCTGTGCCTATGGTGTTGTTGTGATACTTCGTTTTCAATTCCAAAAGTAAAGTTGCTTGGTTACATTACTGTTTCCATTAAATGCCAGGGACACATAATGGAAAATCCACTACATTTTCAGAATGATATCTCCGAGGTGAGTGCTTGTGATCTTTTACCAATAGTTACAAGATCTGAAAATTATGAAATTTAGAAGCCAACTGTCTAAGAAAGTATCAGGATATTTGAACTGTAGAATACTGGAAATAATGAAACCAATTAATTTTTATGAACAGAAATAGTTTCAAACGACCTAAGATGTGGGACAGATTAGCCATTTTGATCTTCTGCTATTTTGCATGGAAGTGGTATCATGCATATAGAATTGGACATGAAGTGACATTGTTAGTCATAGTAAGCATGAAAGGAGAACCATTAATTTTTTCTATAATTTACTCTAATTTATTAGAATTATAATGTTTATAATCAGATATGTTAATGTCTGATGCTGGTAGTGCAATTATATATATATATTTTAAAATTTTGATCACTTTTTTGATGATTGTTGCATCCCATGTCTCTCATTCTGACTGCTTGAACACTTTATTGTTGGTTTTCATGCATAAATCAATATTGCACGGCAGAGCATCAGCTGTCAATATTCTTAAGTCTACATTTTACCCTTAAAGTTCACTGAAAACTTGCATAATTTTCTATTCTTGTTCATATTTTGTTTTATTAATCAATGCAAGGTATATCCATAAAATGCATTTATTAAATTGCATTCATTGCATTAATTTACCCTGCATTGTAATAAACTAAGTGCAACAACAAGACCATAAGAGCAAAATTAGGCCATTCAGTCCAATGAGTTTGATCTGCTACTCTATCACAGCTGATTTATTATTCCACTCAACCCCATTTTCCTGCCATCTCCTCATAACTTTTGATGCCCCTACCAATCAATAATCCATCAAATCTCTGCTTTAAATACACACAGTTCGAAGATCCTGCAACTTTTTTAGATAGTTGGCCTCTACATTTCATAATTTTCAGATCTTGTAGCTGTTGGCAAAAGATCACAAGCACTCACATCAGAGGCATCATTCTAAAAATGTAATGGATTTTCTACTATGTGTCCCTGGTATTTAATAGAAACAGTAATGTAACCAGCCATCTTTACTTTTGGACTTGAAAACAGAGTATTACAATACTATAGGCACAAATTTAGAATATATGGTGGAACTGTGGTACAAAATTATTAAATTGCATTCATTATGACATAAATCAAATTAATTTATGTCACAGAGGAACATCTGGAGAAATTTCTGAAATGCCCGTTCGCTGCTGTCATTACCGTGTGGTCAGGAATCTTTTGGAGGGTAGGCCTCAAAATCCCCGGCTTTGCCCGCTTTTGGCGACCGAGAAGGAGGTTGAATCGTTCGGACAGAGATGGCGCTCAGTACTCGGTGTTGGAGAGCGGATCAGAACTTGAAGTTTTTGGATGACTCAGAGTCGGATTGTGGTCGGCATGGCAGGGACAGTTTTTCTTCCTTCTCCCATCTGCATGAGATGTGGGACATTTGAGAAACTTTGAACTTTACTGTGCTCATGGACTTCTTCATCAAGTTACGGTATTGTTGCACTGTTACAACTATATGTTATAATTATGTGGATTTGTCAGTTTTTTCAGTCTTGGTCTGTCCTGTGTTTTGTGATATCACACCAGAGGAAATAATGTATCATTTCTTAATGCATGCATTACTAAATGACAATAAAAGAGGACTACATGTCTTCATAATCTTCATAATGTTACGTACCCCGTAACTGGGTTGCCAAACCAGCAGAAATGGACCACTTAGTTGGAGCCTGGATTACTGGAACTAAGAAAGTTTTAATAAAGAAATAACCAACACAGTACTCTAATCATAAGGATATAAATGCAACAGGTTAGCAATGATAAAACACACATTTACACAGAACTAGGATAATAGGATCAATCAAGCTCTATCGCAGTCTAGGGGTAAAATGATCAGTCTCAAGTGACACAGAGTTCAGTTCAATTTAGTTCAGTTCGCAGTAATCGCTGTTGTGCCGTTGGGGAGGGAGAGAGAGAGTGAATGAATATGCAAATCAGATTCCAAACAGACCTTCGATATTCCTTGCAGTTAGCTTTCAGGCGAGCCCTTTGTAATGTCTTCTGAGGTCACCGACTGTGACCCCTCCGTTCCAGATACGATCGTTCTTCTGCGGTGAACCCGGCACCCAGGCAGGGGCAGACACACACACCGGGTTCCCGCCCAACCGTACCTTTCCACCCTGTGCGTCTGTGGCTGGTCCCGCGACCAGACCTCCAAAACTCCCACCAACTTGTGGGGGGGCACACCGCTTCCAGGGTCTCGTTACCTCGTGGTGTCGTGTGTCCCTTGCCTTAGCGAACCTGTTCCTTTTATCCCCCTGCTGGGGTATTGCCTGTCCATCAAACTTCAAACAGTTCAGGTTCAAAGCAACCGGTCTCTGACAATACTCGGAACTGTGTCTCCTTTTCGTTAATCCCTCTCGTCTCTCATTAACATTTCTGAATGTTCCCCCATTGTCCTCTTATCAGCATCAATCTTCTGATAATTTGGTCTGTTGTCACAATAACTGCAGTATAATTTTAATTCACAGATATATGCTGCCCCGTGGGTAGTGTCTCACAAACTGTGTATTCCATAGTTAAACTTGTTAACAAATACACATTTCAAATATCAATAAAAGATGTCCAAACTAGAATGAACAATAATCATCCAGTTAAATAAGGGGAGCCTTGGTTGCAATCAATGTTCTCAATGTAAACAGGCCAACAATTGAACATGTTATCCAAGTTCTTGAAAAATCTTAATTTACTGATTACTGAATTCCAGGCAAATGATCCAGAATGAGGTCTGGGCTACGCTAAGTGTCAGGAGAGTCAAGGACTACTCTAAGTTCTGTTGGTCATGATTTTATTTCTCAGTTCTCCATGTAGCCAACATAAACTAGGCAACACAGTAGTTTGAAGCTGATTACAATGCAATTGGTGATGTATCATGAGGATGCAAAAGAAGAGGTTTTAAAATAAACCACTTGAAAACTAGAATGAATTGAACATTAATCCCCAATTAATAATAAAAGACAGACAGGTTGATGTTTAGAGAATTATGATTACATGACACATATTTTAAGATGCACTGCCTAATCTTGTGAACACTTTCTAAATGTAAAATGTATTCCCTATGCATGCATCTACATTATAGTACCTGGTAACACTGCCATGTTTTAAACATTAAAAAGAAGAGACAGAATAATTGAAAGGTTAACTGAGGTATTGAACAGAACAAGGATGAATGTCATCAGCAACAGCAACTCTTCAATTAAGTAGCGATTGTTGAATTCTCTAGTGCAGAGGCAGACATTGCCTCAACATACACCTATATGGCTTTATGAGAAATCCAGTCTAAGTCAGGCTGGACTTGCTGGTAATAACAGAATGAAAAATGTATTATTTCCAGTAATGTCACCCAAACAGTTTTAGGTAACCTCTCATATCCCACAATGTCTTTATTATAAAAACAATGTAATATCAACCAGTTAGTGAAACTTATTAAAGTTTATCAATATTTCTGTACAGGAGATAGAGTGACCCTGAACTTGAGCAGTGTACTGGCCCTAATGAGACATGCCAGACGGCAAGTATCGGTCAAAATAGATGATAGGGCATGCTTTGCCGTTGTTGTTGTTGTTGCTGCTTGTGTTGTTCTGTCAACACAGTGGGCGTGCTATGTTTACACTACAATATGGCCGACACTTGCAGTCTGCCCCCAGAATATCTTAGGCTGTGTTGGTTGTTGACACAAATAACACTTTTCACTGTTTGTTTTAACTTACATGTGATAAATATATCTATATTCCCTATCTAACAATGATCTTGGAAGTATGATCAAGAAGAAGATATCATTCTAGAAAATAATTTCATTTATCAGTGGCAACAATAGAAAAGCTATCAGTCACAATTTAACTGTAGTAGGACTTGGGCATTTAAACTGCCTCTTGCAATGAACACCACTTATGGCTGACCATTCAATAGTATTGGTGGAAGGGAGGTTGAGAATTCTTCACTGCATACAACAGGATCTGTTGTAAACTTTGTAACAACCCTGTAGGAGCCTTCAAATTACCGCAAGTAACTGCAAGTCAAGTGACAAGTCACAAGTGACATTTATTGTCATTGAAGTACATATATGTATGTAACATGCATATACAAATGAGACAACATTTCTTCAAACCAGGGTGTAAAACACATAACACATGATAACTTATGAAGGTAGGGATAAAATTGACAGATGAATCACATATAGATAATAAACTAAAGTGCATTATTATTAAATATCGTAAGGTATGGAACAGATTAACTAGTGAACCTTCAAATAAAATGTGGCCAGGTGTTCAGAAGCCTAATGGCCTGGAGGACTTAAGGTCCGATGCTCGACTGCTCCCATACCAGATGGAGATGCAACGTCAGGATGCTCCTGTAAGACGCTGTTAAGGTGCACTGAACTCTCTCTACAGAGGAGCCTTGTATTCACAGAGGGGGATGGTTTGGCTGCACCTTCCTGAAGTCCACAGTGATTTCCTTTGTCTTCCCCAAGTTCAAGTTTAGGTTGTTCTTCTCACACCAATCCACCACCCTCTCCACTCCATCCCTATACTCTGTCTCAACGTCATTGTTAAAATTCTTTCATTCATTGTGTAGCATTTAATGTGGAACATTTAAATATTTTCATGCCTCATTTTCAGGTGTACAATGTTGTTCACATTGGCAGGTTTGGTAGGCAGCAAGGCAAGGGGTGTTGAGATGAAATTAAACCATAATGTTGACTAGAAGAATTGATAGCTGATTAACCACTCTTTTTTAAAAATTTCCTGATTGTGTAGAATATTTGTGAGTGATTGCAATGGGTGGCAAGCCCTGCTTATTCCCAGTCCTTTTATGAACTTCTGTCTTTCACTGCTAGATAAACTAGATTTCCTTCATCTGGCGCTGCTCCAGCACAAGATGAGGAACTGCTGTGTACTTGTTCTTGCAGAAACATGGCTCTAGGATACCATCCCATCCACCATCAATCTTCAGGCCAATCTTTTTGTGACTGTATGTGCCATCATCACTGTATATGCTGTGTACTGTGTTTTGCACCTGGGCCCCGAGGAACTCTCTTTTGTTTAGCCGTGTACGTGAGTACGGTAGAATGACAAATCAACTTGAACTTGAACTCACCCTGAAAAAGAAGGAACATTTGGTTGAATATATTATGTATCTGGCAGATCATCAGCAGGCCTCATTTTGGTGGACATGTGGGAGGAAATGGAACAGCAGTGGAGGATCAGTAAGGTCAGAAGGTAGTAATCATGCAGGGCCCACTGAAGTTTCAGACAGTCAACAAAGTAGTGTGTAAAGTGGACATGGACCATGGAAGTTATCAGCAACAGACATGTAGTTCCGTCTAAAAGACAGCAAACATGCCGATATTTACAAGCTCAGAGACCTGAAATAACTGGAAATGTAGCAGATTATTAGAATGGACAAGTAACCACTAAGCGATCAACTTCAATTACTTCCATAATTTAACTGTTGTTTCAATTTGTTCTGAAGTGATTGAGAGTGTCTAAGGAATTAAACAAACTTAATGAAGGACAAGCATAGAAATAAATATGGGAATCCCCCTTGTGTATCAAATCCCATTCGGAGAAGTTGTTATGGATTGAATTACACGTTGGGACTCAGACCAACACAGAGGCTGTCTTGGCTCCGTCTCAGAGTCAGAGAAATGTCGATCTGGGGCTGTTCCAGAAATTGTAAATTGCTAATTAATTTCCATACGAAGGGATTAGTGCATTGGCAGATTTCCATTTTTTCTGGATGATACTTTAAACCAAGGACAGATTATGAGCTCAGGTGGACAAAGTGAACTTTTCTAGAAAAATGAGGCTTGTAGAGCATTCTCTTTCAGGAATGGTTAGCAGACTGCATTCAGTGCTCTGCCTCTGAAATTTATTTCATTCAGAGACAGAGAACAAACATCATTGACAGTGAATGAATTTCTCCGAAAATTTTCCCCAGGGTGCAAGCTACCGTTTATTTTTAAAACAGAATCATCAAAATAGATTAGTGTGTTGGTGATCTGGGACTGCATGCAAATAAATTACTGCATTTGCTTGCAAAAATAGTAACTACAGTTCAAGAAATAATTAATTGGTTGTGAAATAACTTTAGAAGACAAGAGGATATGGAAGTTCTCATGAAAATACAAGTAGTCTTTCAAAGAGCAAAACAGCTGTTCTATTTACATAAAATACACACACACACACACACACACACACACACACACACACACACACAGAGCTAGATTCACTCATAGATTTGTATGAACATAAATTATCCAGAATTTTCTTTAGGTTAAGAATAGAACAAACTTTTTCCTTGCATGCATCTCTGCCATTGGAAGGACCTCAAATCTGTTACCACTGGAGTCCCATCATTTCGGAAAGGTGTGGTTCAAGCTGTATCGAGGTGGTGGGGTCCAGGCCCCAGAGCACGTTGAAGTAACTGAACCTGATGTTTGGACAATGAATTAAGTGCCGTTCCAAATCCGAAAGGTCAGGTACAGGCTGAATTGAGCCTTTGAGGTTCAGGCCCCAGAGTGGATTGAGGTGACCAAATCCTATCTTGAGATGACAATTTAGGCCTTGGGTCAGATTGGAAAGATCAGGGTTTCGGGTCCCGAGACAAGGAAAGGCCTGGTTCAGCTCCCTGTTCCATGACATTCACCTGGCTCTGCACTGAACTAAGGATATGGGGCTGGACTGTCTGTGAACTTCCATTCGGAACACTATTCACCTGCGTTTATTGTTTGCAAGATTTGTTAACTTTTCTGCACATTGTGTGCTCAATGGTTTTTTTATATGGGTTCTCTCGGGTTTCTTTATTTTGTGACTGCCTGCTAGGAGATAAATCTCAAGGATGTAGAATGTATCCATGCTTTGATAATAAATATACTTAGAACTTGGAACTTTTAACACATTCGATCTGCAAATTAATTTGTCTGAGGTAGAAGCACAGATTTACCGTTACAGTATCAGGGCTAGGCAGGTTAGTTTAAAATGAAAATTAGTTTGGAATGGCATAAACTATGATAGCTTTCCCTGGTGGCAAGAAAGTAGGCAGATGATGTAATTAAAATTATATATATATGTGAATTCAGAAGGGTAGGTAAATATTACTTCCTCTAGTTGACAATCCAAAACAATAAAATGAGCCCATTCAGGAGGAAAACTGGTAAATAATTTCCATGCAAATGCCAGTAGAAATATGGAATTTCTTACCTAAATTCTATGGATACTGGGTTGATAGAATTCCTTTATGTGACTTTTATAGATTTTCAAGGTAAACAAGAGGGATGGATCAAAGGCAAGTACATTGCATTGAGGTACACAGTCACCATAAATGCCATAATCTAACTAAATAGTGGAAGAGTCCCAAGCTCCTAGATTTTAATTCATATTCACATCTCGACATTGGTAATAACAAAATGAGAGAGTCTTATACAACCCTTCCAGTGGTCCTTCGATAGACGCTAGAATCGGCAGCTGCTCACTTTCTAGCTCTGCAAACGTTACTGTCTCCAGAGCCACTAGCATTGAACTAAGTGCAGCAGTGGAGAGGGTCAGTTCATCTGGGATGGGCCAAATGGCCTTCACCTTCCCAAAATATTTGGTGACCTTGTGAAATTTTGATTTTACTTATCTGCACTTCCATTAATCAGCTTTTGCAATGTACAGTTTACGTGCAATAAAGTCACAGAATGGAGTGAATCCAAATGTCCCTTCATTAGCACCACATTGCATAAGTATTGTTGCTTGTAAGATCTTGTTATGCAGAATTTAGAGCTGAATTTGCTTACAAAGAATACAGAAGGAAAACAGCCAGTTAAAATTAGAGCCTGGAAAAGAGGAAACTTAGCTGACGTGACATCTGGGAGATGGAGGGACCTCGGCTAAGTTTTGTCATCAAAGCCACTTATGACCTCCTACCCACACCCCAGAACCTGAACCAGTGGTGGCTTGCTTTCTTAGTTAACCACCTGCATCACTAAGGCACATTTTAACAGGATGCACCACGAGCCTCACCCAGGGGCCGTACACTTGGTGGCATAACCAAGTTCTCAGACAGCTGGCATCAGTCTTGGAACAGAGATGAATCACCACAAATGCTCTCCCACAAACATCAGCAGGAAATGTCCACATCACATGATCTGTACCAACAGGCCATCCTCCAGAGCACCATATAACATCAAAAGATGTAAGCATTCTGCAGGTTGCGCGGGATTGGAAAATGGACATGGACTTGGAAAAAAAGCTTGTGTTTCCCCCAGACATTGCGGCTACAACACTCCAGCCAGACATGGATCCTGTGGTCCACAACAGCCAAGCTGGCATATGTTGTGGAATTGAAAGTACCATGGGAAGATGGTGTCGAAGAAGCTTATGAGAGGAAAAAGATCAAGTACTCTGAACTGGCAACAGAGGCTGCCCAGAATGGGCTGGAAGACCAAGATTTTCCCTGTAGAAGTGAGATGCAGGGGATTCGTTGCTACATCTACGACCAGTGTATTGAACAAGATGGGGGTGAGGGGTCACTCCCTCCAACAAGCAATCAAGTCCTTGTCAAACGCAGCAGAAGAAAGCAGCAATTGGATTTGGATTAAAAGGAAAGACAACAACTGGGCTGCAAGATAAAGACAGGAGGGTATGGAACTGAGGGGGGTGTATCTGGGATGCCAGGTAGCACCGTTGAGCCCTCTGGAGACGTCGTGGGCTTATCAATGAAACATCAAAGAAGGAGGGTGCCCACCTGATGACCCCGATGACAGACCTACCCTCCCTCCTTGTCACCACTCCAAGCCCACTGCCAACATCGAGAGTGCCAACTTACCATAGGGATTGAAACATCAAGTCCTAGTAGCTCTACTCTACTCTGCAGTCAAATAGACAACTTCATCAATCCAGAATTTTCAAGTACCTCCCTACCAGCCCAACAATTACAACAGTGTCAAGGTAATTAATAACCTGTAACTTGTTTTCAGGTGAGATGAGAAAAGAATTTAAATATGAATGCAAACCTCAAGTGCTTTTGGTTACCCTGAAAAATGTGATAAATGCCATACTGTATAATAGCAAAATCATAAACACGAGAATGTCTACAGATGCTGGAAATCCAAAGCAACACACACAAAATGCTGAAGGAGCTCAGCCGGTCAGGCAGCATCCATGGAAATGAGTAAGCAGTTGACATTTTGTGTCAAGGCCCTTCTTCAGGATTGGGGAGGAAAGGGGAAGATGCCAGAATAGAAAGGTGGGGGGAGGGGGGAAGGAGGATAGCTGGAAGAGAATTGACGAGGCCAAGTGGGTGGGAAAAGTAAAGGGCAGGAGAAGGGATCTGGTAAGAGAGGGGAGTGGACTATAGAAGAGGAGGAGGAGTCCTGGGGGAGGTGAGAAGAAGTAAAATGCCGGAGTGGGGAATAGAAGAAGACATGGGGGGGGGAGGGGGGAGGGAAAACATTTTTTTACTGGAAGGAGAAATTGATATTCATACTATGATGTTGAAGGGTACCCAGACAGAATATAAGGTGTTGTTCCTCCACCTTGAGGCATCACCTTGGCACAAGAGGAGGCCATGGACTGACGTGTTGAAACAGGAATGGGAATCAGGGTTAAAATGTTTGGCCACCGGGGTGTTCCACTTCTGGCGGATGGAGCAGAGGCACCCGATGAAGCGATCCCCCGATTTACGGTGGGTCTCACCAATTAGGGGAGGCCACATTGGAAGCTCCAGATATAATAGTCGACCCATAGCAGATGCACAGGTGAAGTGTTGCCTCACCTTGAAAGACAGTTTGGGACCCTGAGTAGAGGTGAGGGAGGAGGTGAATGGGCAGGTGTAGCATTTAGGCTGCTTGCAAGGATAACTGCCAGAAGGGAGATTAAATTATAAAAGCAAGCTATTTCTTCTGTTTATATGTCTAACTGCTTCCCTTCTATTAAATACCCTTCTGAGAACATTTATTTAATATCAATTAATAAATTATTTAAATTGCTGTCACTTACATGCTACTTTAAAGCTGAAGCAAATTCTCACAACTTCTAAATCTAATTCATTTGACAAGTTACATGAATTCCACTTATGATCAATGTCAAGAAGTAAACATGATTCTGTTTGAAGTTTTCACTTCACATACAATTACAAGCAGTGTTAGAAGTTCGGTAGTATGAATATTGTTAATGACACATCTTGGATGTGAAATGTTATTGCAAAGATGACTGTGTAATTAAACACGTCATAATCCAGTTGGATATTCCCAATTGACCAACCAACTTTATTCACCTTCTCTGAATCTTGTACAAATAAATACAGTGAAGTGCACCCAGATTTTGATAGTACAGATATTGCAAGTTAAATGTTAAGCCCGTTGTCTATTTTAGCTTAATTGTTGGAACTCTAGTCTTGGATTCAGAGGATTTAAGGGTGGCTCATCCAACTTCAGAGACATGTGTGGAAGATCCAAGCTGATATATTACTATAATGTTTGATGTTTGACTTCTTCCTTCAGGTGATAGTCTGGCAACCAACACCCACTACAAGATGATTGTTAGATTATGAGGACACTCAGTCCTCTTTTATTGTCATTTAGTAATGCATGCATTAAGAAATGATACAATGTTTCTCCAGAATGATATCACAGAAACACAAGACAAACCGACTGAAAAACTGACAAAAACCACATAATTATAACATATAGTTACAACAGTGCAAAGCAATACTGTAATTTGATAGAGAACAGACTGTGGGCACGGTAAAAAAAAGTCTCAAAGTCTCTCAAAAGTCCTATCATCTCACACAGATGGTAGAAGGAAGAAACTCCCCCTGCCATGAACCTCCAGCACTGTAAACTTGCCGATGCAGCACCCTGGAAGCACCCGACCACAGATGACTCTTGAGTCCGTCCGAAAACTTCGAGCCTCCGACCAGCCCTCCGACACCGAGCACCGAGCACAGTCTCTGCTGAGTGCTTCAACCCCAGCCCCAGCAACAGGCAATAGGCAAAGCCGAGGATTTGGGGCCTTCCCCTCCGGAGATTCTCGATCGCACAGTAGCAGCGGCAGTGAACCGGGCATTTCAGAGATTTCTCCAGGTGTTCCTCCGTGCTTCTCACGTCCGTCTCCATCAAATCAGGATTGTGCACGGCCCCTAGTTAACACGTACGATATCATTTTGGAGCGGCCACGCACACTGCGTCGCACCGCCGTCTTCTCCTCCCCCTACACTAATAAAGTGACCTTAAACACAGAAGATTCTGCAGATGCTGGAAATCCAGAGTATCACACACAAAATGCTGGAGGAACTCAGCGGATCAGGTGGCACCTATAACAGAGGAATAAACAATTGATACTTTGACCCTAGAGCCTTCATAAGGACCTTCATTGGGACATACCTACCCTGACTACCCTTGAATTTTATGAAGACTTTATCTATTCCCTTAGTTTTTCTGTCTTTGTGGTAATATAGTCATAGTCATACTTTATTGATCCCGGGGGAAATTGGTTTTCGTTACAGTTGCATCATAAATAATAAATAGTAATAGAAATAGTATTAGTAATAGTACTATTAGTAAATAGTAAATAGTAATAGTCATAGAAATAATAAATAGTAATAGAATAGTAATAGAAAATAGTAATAAATATTCAATCTTTGCCACCTTCTTTATTAATGATTACTCTTCCAGTCATTGGGAGCATGGACACTGGGCAGGATAACATGAGGAGGGGAGAGTATAAAAATGCCCTTAAGGTTATGGGGTAGAGGATTGGAAGGAATAAGATCATGACCTGGGGGATTAGAGAAGCAGGAGGTCAGGAGATCAAGGAGTATGAAGAGGACAGGGCTGAGAGGAAGGGGGAACAGAAGGACATTTCCTGTGGACAGAACAAGTGGACTTTTAGTAGTTGGTGAGAAAGAGATGTGATTGACAGATGCACATTAGGGAGGAGGGGAATGTAACTGATTGAGAGGGTCAGGAGGCTGTGCAGTGAGGAGATGAGGGTGAAAAGGATTGAGAAATGCATTTAAGTTGGAGATTTATTCCAGGACAAAGTACCCAGGACATCTTAAAGAAGCTGTGTCTCAGAAAGGCAGCGTCCATTATTAAAGACCCCCAGCACCCTGGGCATGCCCTTTTCTCATTGTTACCATCAAGTAGGAGGTGCAGAAGCCTGAAGGCACACACTCAGCAATTCAGGAACAGCTTCTTCCCCTCTACTATCCTATTCCTAAATGGACATTGAACCTGTCAACACTACCCCACTTTTGAAATATATATTATTTCTGCTTTTGCACAATTTTTAATCTATTCAATATACATGTACTATAATTTATTTATTTCTTCTATATTATGTTATTGCATTGAACTGCTGCTGCTAAGTTAACAAATTTCACGATATATGCCAGTGATAATAAACCTGATTCTGACTAGCATCCTCAAGATGATGTAACCCAATTTCTGTCTACGGTGCTCCAAATGGAATGTTGAGCAGGGAATTATGTCATCGGGCCAATCGCACTCAAATTACATCAAGTTTGTAAGAAAGGGTCACAACAGGAAATACACAATTTAATTTTATAATTGAAATAATGAAATTTGGAAAATGCTGCAGAATGATAACCTTCACACTAAACAGATTTTTAATCAAAAGAGAAAAACAATAGATGATATCTAACGTAAACACGAGGAATTCTGCAGATGCTGGAAATTCAAGCAACACACATCAATGTTGCTGGTGAACGCAGCAGGCCAGGCAGCATCTCTAGGAAGAGGTACAGTCGACGTTTCGGGCCAAGACCCCTCGTCAGGACTGGATGATATCTAGCTATTTTTCTATATAGCTTTTCCTATTTATCATTTGAAGAAGTATCTCCATTTCTCTCTCCACAAATGTTGCATGACAATTGAGAACTTCTAGCATTTTTCATTTTTTTTTCAGATCACCAGAATCTTACTTTTGGATTCTATCTCTTTATGGCTTTCAAGATTAAATCCCAGGCAAGTGCACTTACCAATAGACGGGTTAGGTTAAGCAGCCTTGAAGTGATCTGCAATATAAGCTGATACAGGATTACTGAAAAACCTTACATAGGATGAAAATTGTTAGAGCAGATAGTAGACTAGGTTCAAGCTAAGGAATAAGTATTTTTAAAAAAGCTAAAAATAAAATGGTTATGGGTATTCCATGATTTATCAATGTTTGATTTTTGAATATTTACTGGATTTTCCCTGTTTGTCAGTTCTGTTTGGTGCGGTCTTTCGTTGACTCTATTACGTTTCTTGGATTTATTGAGTACACCCACAAGAAGATGAATCTCAGAACTGTATATCATGAAATATATGTGCTTTGATAATAACTTTACTTTGAACTTTGATCTTTGATTTACAAACCTGTCTTTCAGTCTTATGAATCATACTCTATACATCAGAAACTGGTGTACCATGTAACCCTTTTAGCGTACTAAATTTTCCTCGATGAAATATTTTCCAGAAATCCATCCAAGTCATCAATTGAGGAATGAGTGGAGAGCATTTGAGTTGTCAGGGCACAGTAGGCTATGGAGCAAGTGCTAGAAAATAGGATGTAGACATATGAAGATGTTGTAGTCTGCACCAAAAAAAGAACTGCTGGAGGAGCTCATCCTGTCAGGTAGCATCCCTCGTCTCCTCAAACACTGCCTGACTCACTCAGCTCCTTCAGCAGTTTGCTGCTGCTTCAGTGCAGATATGTACTTTATGGTCAGATAGACATTATTGACTGAAGGCCCAGCTTATGTGTTGCATGACTCTGTGAGTGGTTACACTTGAATTTTCAACGAGCTACCAATATCTGCAAATGGACAGGGTCAAAGTACATTTACTATCAAAGTATGTCTACACTATACAAGCTTGAGATTTGCCTGCTTACAGGCAGCCACAGAGCAAGGAACCTGAAAGGATCCAATTAAAACAGAAGACCAGCATCCAATGTGCAGAGAAAGAGAAAAAAATGGGAAAACACAAACAAAAAGATCCTAGACCTGCTGCAATGTGCCTACTGCCACAACAGATCTACAGCTGGTAAAATCTCACTGGCTTTCCACTCGGTCTTGGACTATGCAGACAACAGCAATATCTACGTCAGTTTATTGATTATGGCTTTTCATTCAACACCACCGTCCCCTCAGTATTAATCAACAAGCTCCAAAACCTGAGCCACGGTACCTCCCACTTAGCTTCCTTTTCAGGGGTCCACATTCAGTGCGGATCAGTCATAACACCCCCTTCTTGCTGACAGTCACCACAATTGCACTGCAGAGATGTGTATTTAGCCCACTGCTCTACCCACTGTACACTCAGAACTATAGACCAGACACAGCTCAAACACCAGCTATAAAGCTCAGACGGTGAGGAGGAGGTTTGCAGGAGTGAGATAGATTGGCTGGTTAAGTGGTGTTGTAACAACAACCTTGTTGTCACAAAGGTAAAGCAGTTGGGAGTTTGAACTGCACCCAATCAGTGAACTGGAACGCGGGAAGAAGAGGCAACTTCACACTGGTCCGTGATTGGAGATTAAAAAGCAATGCTTTGCAGCAGGTTTTGGTGGTTCAACTGGGCCCAATCAGTGAACTGAATCCATTAGCAAAGGCGAATAAAAATAAGGCAAGTGCATGCGGAGTGGGTCCTGTTGGAGTGGGCCAGTGTTAGAGTGGCTTTGGCTCACCAGGCTTGAGCGAAGTAAGTATCTGGTAAGTATCTTCTAATTTATTCTTTATTCCCCATCTTTAGATGACAGTTAACGCAGTGAGAATTGCTCCAGGATCCCTGTTGTGTTCCTTGTGTGAGATGTGGGAATTCTGGGAGACCTTCAGCCTCCCGATAACCACATCTTCACCAGTTGCACCGAGCTGCAGCTCCTCAGAGAACGTGTTAAGGAACTGGAGCTGCAGCTCGATGACCTTTGGTTCATACTGGAGACGGAGGAAGTGATAGATAGGAGTTACAGGGAGGTAGTCACCCCTAGGCTGCAGGAGGCAGGTAACTGGGTGACTGTCAGGAGAAGGAAGGGAAATGAGCAGCCAGAACAGAGCACCCCTGTGGATGTCCCCCGAATAATATGTATACTGTTTTGGACACTTTAAGGGAGGAGCCACAGTGACCCAGTCTCTGCCACTGAGTCGAGTGCTGTGGCTCAGAAGAGGAGAGGTGAAGAGGGCTACAGCAGTGATAGGAGATTCCATAGTTAGAGGAATAAAGATGAGATCTTGTGGACATGATAGAGACACCTGGTTGGCATGTTGCCTCTCAGCTGCCAGGGTCAGAGATGTCTCGGTTTGAGTCCACGGCATTCTACAGGGGGAAGGTGAGCACCCAGTAGTCTTGGTACATATTGGCACCAATGATAAAGGTAGAGGAGGTTCCAAAGAGAGATTTTAGGGAGCTAGGTAGAAAGCAGAAAAGCAGGACTGCCTGGGTAGTAATCTCTGAACTACCGCCTATGCCACGCACCAGTGAGGGTAAGAACAGGAGCATTTGGCAGATAAGTGTGTGGCTGAGGAACTGGTGCAGGGGCAGGGGTTCAGATTTCTGGATCATTGGGATCTTTTTTGGGAAGGCATGACCTGTACAGAAGGAACAGATTACATCTGAACCCGAGGGGGTCCAATATCCTTGTGGGCAGGTTTTCTGGAGCTTTTGGGAGGGTTTAAACTAATCTGGCAGGGGGTGAAAAGTGGGTGATAGGGCTGAGGACGGGGCAGTTGGTTTACAAATGGAGGTAGTGTGTAGCAAGACAGCTAGCAGGGACAGGCTGAAGATAGGGCAAAATTGCAGTCAATGGGATGAGTTGCAATGTAAAAGGGGGCCAAAATTGAAAAGGGCGATGAATACAGGACTGAAAGTGTTATATTTGAATGCATGCAGTATCTAGAAGGTAGATGAACTTATAGCACAGCTAGAGATCGGTATGTATGATGTTGTGAGCGTCACTGAATGGTAGCTAAAAGAAGATTATAGCTGGGAGCTTAACGTCCAAAGATACACAGTGTATTGAAAGGACAGACAGATAGGTAGAGGGGGAGGGGTGGCTCTGTTGATAAAAAATAAAGTCAATCTCTGAGAAGGATGTGACATAGGTTCAGAAGGTGTAGAATCATTGCAGGTAGAGCAAAGAAACTGTAAGAGTAAAAGAAAACCTGATGGGAGTTATATACAGTTCTCTGAACAGTAGGAAAGATGAGGGCTACAAATTACAATGGGAGATAGAAAAGGCATGTCATAAGGGCAATGTTAGGATAGTCATGAGGGATTTCAATATTCAGGTAGAATGGGAAATTCAGGTTGGTCCTGGATCTTAAGAGAAGGAATTTGTAGATTGCCTACAAGCTGATTTTTTAGAGCAGCTTGTGGTTGAACCCAGTAAGGGATCAACTTTTCTGGACTGGGTGTTATGCAATGAACCAGAATTGATTAGCGAGCTTAAGGTAAAGGAACCCTTCAGGGTAAGTGATCATAATATGACAGAATTCACCCTGCAATTTGGGAGGAAGAACCTAAAGTCAGATGTATCAGTATTACAGTGGGGCAAAGGGAATTACAGAGGCATGAGAGAGGAGTTCTCCTAAATTGATCGGAAAAGAGCACTAGCAAGAATGATGGAAGAACAGCAATATTTAGAGTTTCCGGGAGCAATTCTAAAAGTGCAGGATAGATAGATCCCTAAGAAGAAGATGTATTCTAAAGGCAGGATGACACACCCGTGGCTGAAAAAGGAAGTCAAAGCCAACATTAATGCCAAAGAGAGAACACATAATAGAGCAAAAATTAGTGGGAAGTTACAGGATTGGGACGCCTTTAAAAACTAACAAAAGGCGGGTAAAAAAGTCATAAAGAAGAAAAAGATGGGATATGAAGGCAAGCTAGCTAATAATATTAAAGTGATTATCAAAAGTTTCTTCAGATATATGGAGTATAAAAGAAACGAGAGTAGATATTGGACTGCTGAAAAAGGATGCTAGACAGGTATTAATGGAGGACAAGGAAACTGAACAAGTATTTTGTGTCAGTCTTCACTGTGGAACACACTAATAGAGAAGTTCAAGAATATCAGAGGGAAGAAGTGCGTACAGTTGCCATTACTAGGGAGAATGTGCTTGGGAAACTAAAAGGTCTGAAGGTAGATAAATCACATGGACCAAATTTTGTAGAGCATTCAGAATGAGGAGGGATCTCATTGAAACCTATCGGATGTTGAAAGCCCTCAATGCAGTGGCTGTGGAGAGGATGTTTCCTATAGTGAGGAAGTCTAGGACCAGGGGGCATAGTTTCAGAATAGAGGGACGTCCATTTAGAACAGAGGTGAGGAGGAATTTCTTTAGCTAGGGAGTGATGAATCTGTGGAATTCATTGCCATTGGCAGCTGTGGAGGACAAGTCATTGGGTACATTTAAGGAAGATGTTGATAGATTCTTCATAGTCAGGGCATGAAGGGTTACAGGGAGCTGGCAGGTCATAGGGGCTAAGAGGAGTATGTATCAGACTTGATGAAATGGCAGAGCAGACTTGATGGGCCAAATAGTCTAATTCTGCTCCTATATCTTATGGTTATTGTTGAGTGATTCTCTAACTGATATGTTCTTTGGAACAGGGAAAATGGGTAGATTTAGTTCAACTGAATAAGACTATGACTAGTCTGGACAGGGTTAAAGGGAATGACCTCTTAGCCATGAGGATAATAGTGATGCATTATCCATTTAAGTTAATTAGTAGGCTTTTTGGCAATTGAGAAAAAAAATCATGTAATGAATTGCTGTGGAGTGGTGACGGATGGAATACAAAATCCATTGCCATAAAGTTGGAATTGGAGGCAGAAATTGCCACAGCATTTAAAAAAAAATGCCTTGGTTAGTATTCATCAATGCTTTGGATCAAGAGCTGAGATGTGAGATTTTGGCCAGTGTGGACAAGATGGGCTGAAATACTTTGTTCTATATTTTAAATTTCAATGATTCAATTTGAATTAGATACATATTTTGGAGGTTTAATGTTGATATATAAATCTTTCTAGCAAAGGCAGAGTGATTAGCATATGTCTCAGTGACCTCCAGCTGTTCCCTTAGAACTGACAATCACAAGAGAGGCAGTCTTTGACTGAACATTTATGGTTGAATAACTCAATTATGCTCAGGGGATGTTCTATAGAGTTGTTCAATTTTGCGAGTGTGGCATTGGCTGAAGAGAACACAGAATATTGATTATTTTGGGGGTTTATGAAATGGGTCCAGAATAAAATCAGTCTTTGGAGAAGCATTGCACAAAGAAAAGACAAAATTGAGATTTTAATGTTGTAGAAAGTGCTGCATATTTCAGTAATGAAGCTAGTTAATCATAATGAATATTATTGTTGTTGTCTTGAGAGCAGATGTACTGTATCTTTCCTCAATTGTTTAGTGGCTATCTCACAGTCAGGTTTTATGATAGATAATGATTTAAAGTGACCTTGAAAAAAAACACAAAGTAGCTTATGCATTTGCTTACATTTTCGTGTATCTGTTTCTAAAATACAGCTATTTTAAAAAAAAATGTTAATCATTTGCAAAGGAATAGTTAATTACTTCTATCAAGGCTTTTTGTTGTAATGAGAAAGCATAAATATTTTGTCTACTAAACCATCCAAGATCAATACTGCAGTATTTACAAAGAAGGTTTCCTTGACTTTGTTCAGGAAGATTTGAATATCCTGTGATGTCATTTCCTCTGCCAATGGATTATTTGCAGCTTATGCATAATATTATCTTTATGTGTTATTTAACACAATCCTTAGCAGAATTTCTTTGATGTAACGGACAAATTAATTTGTACAATCTGGTCCTTACCAGGGATGTAAAATCTGTAGGGAGAAATTGTATAAAAACCAAAAACAGTTATCTTAAAATTGCTTTTGTGGCATCCTGCCAGTTCAAGGGGGACATTTTCTGTGCTGGAACTAAGAGGCCCAAACGCTCACCCAATGACTTGCACTTTGTGCGCATCATATCAGAGTGTTGTTGGAGGTTTCTAGAGTGTATCCTTGAAAAATATGAGGCTTGATGTAGTGGGGAGGGAAGGCCCAAAGCTTATTTACAACACAACCATGTGTTTTGATAGGTGCACTATCACAGCAGAAAGTGTATGTCCAGCTCTAGTAGTATGTGTGCACAGCTCCACTGTACTGAAACTCTGCAAGAGGCGGCTAAATCTTCATTGGACTTCTAGCTCAAGCTATTTTTATCTATTTATTTATAAGGATTTGAATCTTGATACTGAGTCTGTCATTTATTGTCCGTCCCTATTTTGCCCTTGAGAAGATGATAGTGAGCCACCTTCTTGGACTGCCGAAGATATTCCCACAAATACTGTTAAGTAGGATGGCCATTAAAGTGGAGATCTGCCCCCAGGCTTTCATCCACATGGTGCTGCCCGCTGCTCAGTTCTTCTCTCATTGGTTTGTCCAACGGCCTCTGATCAAAATGCCGCTCCAGTGTCTCGATGGGGCAAGTTTGACTTGCGCCAAGTAAGGCTCCAGTCAGCCGTACCATTGTATGTGGGGAGCTTCAGAGTGGACCGCGTGGTGTTAATTGCTGTGGCCCGTTGGCCTTCCTCTTTCACTGATAGCGTTGGTGGTCTTCCCATGGCTGATGCGTCTTGGCTTCCTTGGCGCAAGCCCTTCCGCCACGTACCTTGGGTTGGAGAGCCCGGGTATACTCACCCCATCGGGATTCCCTGGGAAGGCGCAATGCTCGATTCCCAGGTCGGCGACCCGTCTTCGGAAGCCTGGCCCGGGTGTACAGGGGAGGCATACCACGCAGTCCCTTGACTTATTCCCCCGGCCTTAAGGTGCTCCTTCCGCCGTCATAGCTCTTCAATTTCACCCTCAGTTTCTGGTCCCACTCCTGACACTAATGTGGCGCTGGCTGCTAGGAATGCTGGGGCAAGTTGTCAACCATGTCCCCAGGGCGCCACAATAAAACTCCTTACAAGTGGCGGTGGGAACTGAACCCAGGTCACCGGTACTGTAAAGTGCTGTGCTAACCACTACACTAACGTGCCGCTCCATGGTTTTCGATGAAACAAGTGATGAATAATTTCCTAAGCAAATTTGAAAGGGGGGCAAACTGTTTTAAGAAACTCCTCCACAAAAATACTAAAAAAAAATGGAAATTTCTGTCAGAGAAAACAAATTGTGCAAAAATACTCTTGTAATTGGTAATTGGATTATTATTGCCTTGTGTACCGAGGTAAATGAAAAATTTTGCCACCTACACAGATTTCACCACATCAGTACATTAAGGTAGTACAAGGGTAAAGGAATAATAGAGTACAAAATACAAATTATAGTATTTAGCAATAACAGAAGGTAGAACATAATGTTACTGCAGAATATAGTGCTTTACAAAAGAGGGACTGAGGGGATGTGTGCAGTGTGTCATGTTATGTCTTCATTTAAATACTTCATAGATTGCAGAGAAGATGTGAGAACAGCTGAGATGATCGTAAAGCTCTCCTTACCATCTATTGGGACATTTATCAGGAGTGCTACATACAGGTCCCTTAGTATTATTAAGGATCCCTCCCATCTATCCAGCATCCTCTTTGACTTTCTACCATCAGGCAGGAGACTATGATGCATAAGAGCAAGAACGGTCAGGATGAGAAACAGTTCTTCCCCCAGGCCATTAGGCTTCTGAACTTCCTGCTGCATCGCATTCAAAGTGTCTCTGGTTAATCGGTTTTGTACCTTGCAATATTTAAGTTATACACTTTAGTTTGTTTATTTTTGTGCAATCCATCTGTAGATTTCATCCTTAATTTCATTAGTTGTTATGCGTTATGTGTACTACAGTGCTTTATACCCTGGTTTGGAGAAATGTTGTCTTGTTTGATGGTATACATATATATATAGCTAAATGACAATAAACCTGACGACTTGAAAATAGTTGTTTCCCAGCCAGGCCGGTACGTAGATCATCTAAAGCTATTTAAGAGCCAGTGATGAGACTGAGCATAGACTGAAATGAGACTTCTATACCTTGGAATGATAACCATTTTAATTTTCTATAAATCATACTTTGGATGGCTGGAGTGCTGACCAAGACATCATCAATCTTTATAAGCGAGTGTAAACGATTTACATCCTCCTTAGGCCATGTTTTGTTGATAGATGAATAGTTTGGTATTTCACACATTCAAGAAAATCTTACTCTCACCTGGAGGCACAAGGCTCAGGTGAATTCATGTATTCATGTACATATATTTCATTACATATTGAAACTTATCTAGTTGATGCATATTTCAATAATGTTCAATTTTTATTTCAAATTTTCAATTTTCACAGTGTTTTTATCTTTGTATTTTCAAAGGATGGCTAGTCTTTCCTGATATATACAATTGATATATTGATACACAACCAAACACAATATTAATAAAATGCTCCAGGAGAAAGATGAGATATATTCTCTGAGCTGGCATTGAGAATGTAAATATCGGAACTCCAATAGTGTGCAATGTATGCTGAACATTATTAACAATATGAGAAGAAAATGAAAATATTTTAGAAGATTCTTAATCATTAATAGCAAAAGTATTAGTCGTGGCAAGAAAATGGATAAGAGTTTGAGGTGGAAAAGTGGATGTGGGATTTATGCAAGAAGCTCATCAGAAATATATGAAAGTACAAATTAAATACCTTGTGGGGGTTGCCTGCAGCATAAATATCAGTTGTCATATTGTAATAATTAACATTTAAGATTAGTACAACTGCATTTTTCATCCATGTCTTTGCTTCTTTCGTTGTTTTATTGGCAAGAACTGTCGTTTATTCTCTGGAGAGTCATTCTCAAGCATCCTCTACTTCAATTAATAATTGCTGCGTTTCGTGCCAATGAAGTACTTAGTAAATTATCCTGGTAGACCAGATATAACCAATGACCTGGTTGCATTTGAAAGTTTCACAATTAGTAGTCTATTGACTGCCTGAGTTACGAACTTGGCATGCTGCATTGCATAACTGCCTACAGTGCAATACGCATGAGGAAATAAAGATTTTGAGCCTTTGCTAAGGTTCCCTTTTAAATGCTTTAGGTAAATCTTATATTTCCAAAAGGCAGTAGTATAGTCGTTAGTGTAATGTTATGACGGCACCAGCAGCCCGGTTTCTATTCAGACACGGCTTGTAAGGTGTTTGCACGTTTTCCCTGTGACCGTATGGGTTTTCCCCAAGTGCTCTGGTTCTTCCCACATTCCAAAACGTACGGGTTAGTAGGTTATTTGGTCACATGGGTATAAATGGATGGCACAGGCTCATCTTGGGTATAAATGGCGCCGTTCTGTAAGGAATATCTGTACGTTCTCCCCGTGACTGCGTGGGTTCTCTGGTTTCCTCCCACAGTCTAAAGACATACTGGGTAGGTTAATGAAATAAATATAAGTAGACCATTCTGTCCACCAAGTTTACACCTGTTCTTACAGTGATCCCGTTCCCTACTTGTAACCTTATAACCTCAGGAAAGCAGCCAGCATAATCAAGGACTGCACCCACCAAGGACATTCTCTCTTCTCCTCA
Source organism: Mobula hypostoma (assembly GCF_963921235.1). Taxonomy (NCBI): domain Eukaryota; kingdom Metazoa; phylum Chordata; class Chondrichthyes; order Myliobatiformes; family Myliobatidae; genus Mobula; species Mobula hypostoma. The sequence goes on from NC_086109.1 coordinate 77,708,439, forward strand.
CTCCCATTGGGCAGGAGATAATAAAAAACCTGCAAATGTGTTTCACCTGGTTCAAAGGCAGCTTCCACCTCACAGTTATAAGACTATTGAATGGTTCCCAAATATGATAGTTTGGCTCTTGCCATCGCAAACTACCTCGTTATGATCTTGCACCTTATTGTCTACCTGCGTTGCACCTTTCTCTATTCTGTGTTCTGCTATTGCTTCACCTTGTACTACCTCAATACGCTGTGTAACAATTTGCAAGTCAGGCTTTTTACTGTGCCTTAGTACATGTGACAATAATAAATTATTTCCATCAATTCCAATTCTAACCTCATTATTTTCTACAAGGTCACCTCCCAACCTCCTCTACTCTGAGGAGCAAACCACAAGCCTACCCAGCCTCAAGACCACTAGTCCTGTCAGCAATTTCGTGAATCTTTTCCGCATTTTTTCCAACTTAGTGACATCATCCCCAATGCTGGGCGATTAGTCAAAGACAGGTTGCTTATGCCTCTTGACAAGATCACTTCCAGACACAGAGGAGAAAAAAAGATGTATTAATGTAGAATCAGTATAAATGGGTAGCTAACGGGCTGCATGGACTTGCTGGCCTGAAGACCATGTTTCCATGCTTTGTCTCTCTATGACTTTAGGGAGCAGAGGAGATTCACCAGGAGGTTGCCTAGAAAGGAACAGTTCCGTTATTAAGAGAGACTGGAGAAGATAGGTCTGTTCTCCCTGGTGGAGAAGGTTAAGAAAGGGACATGTTTGAGGTGTGTAAATTTATGAGGGATACAGGTAGGGCAAACTGCAGGAAACTTACCCATGTGTCAGCGGTAAATGAAACTAGAGGATATACAGTCAGCAGCCACTTTATTAGACACATCTGTAGGCCTGCTTGTTAACACAAATATCTAATCAGCCAATCATGTGGCAGCAACTCAATGCATAAGAGCATGCCGACATGGCCAAGAGGTTCCGTTATTATTCAGACCAAACATCAGAATCTGGAAGGAATGTGATCTAAGTGACTTTGACCATGGAATGATTGTTGGTGCTAGATGGGGTGGTCTGAGTATCTCAGAAACTGCTGATCTCCTGGGATTTTCACACAGAGCAGCCTCTAGAGTTTAGAGAGAATGGGATAAACGCTTTTCCCTACAAACTGTGCAGGTGCATGGCCACACGGTAACGGAAATGGTCCCGCACACATTGTCTTTGTTGCCACACAGCTAGGATTGGATGCAGTTAGAATAAGTTTATGAAACATGAAAGATTTTCTTCATTTTTCTGTATTTCATTATACCCTTAAATTAATAAATAAAATCAAAAGAATGCGATTTTTCAATTTTCATTCTAAATATTCAGAGTACGCACATTACAAAAAAAACATTTAAAGTGCCGTGTAGTTTTCAGGCCATGTAAAAATTTCCTGCTCAGAACAATGGTTGGTCCACACAGCTGTTTAAAAAATTAAGAGGGAACGCTGGGTGTGACAAACAGAAAAACATCCAGTGAGCAGCAGTTCTGTAGGTGAAAATGCCTTGTTAATGAGAGAGGTCAGAGGAGAATGGCCAGACTGGTTCAAGCTGACAGGAAGGTGACAGCAACTCAAATAATCACAGTTTATGGCAGTGGTGTGCAGATGGACATCTCTGATCGCACAACACACTGCACCTTGAAGGTGGGGGTGTGGGGGGGGGAGCTACAGAAGCAAAAGACCATCAATGTACTCTCTGTGGCCACTTTATTGGTACAGGATGCACCTATTAAAGTGGCCACTGGGTGTTGATTTAGGATAAGATCAAAGAGACATGAGGGGAACCTTGTTCATGCAGAGAATGGTAAGTACTTGGAATACACTGCCCTAGGATTGGTTGAAGCTATGTCTCCAACAGCATTTACTTATTTTTATTTATTTAGCGATACAGTGCGGCGTACGACCTCCTGGCCCTTCCGGCCCAGCAACTCCACAATCCTGCTTAACCCAAAGTTAATCACGGGACAGTTTACAATGACCAACGTAAACACGAGGAAATCTGCAGATGCTGGAAATTCAAGCAACACACATCAATGTTGTTGGTGAACGCAGCAGGCCAGGCAGCATCTCTAGGAAGAGTTACAGTCGACGTTTCGGGCCAAGACCCTTCATCAGGACTAACTGAAGGAAAAGTTAGTAAGAGATTTGGGAGTGGGAGGGGGAGGGGGAGATCCAAAATGATAGGAGAAGACAGGAGGGGGAGGGATGGAGCCAAGAGCTGGACAGGTGATTGGCAAAAGAGATAGGAGAGGATCATGGGACAGGAGGCCTAGGGAGAAAGGAAGGGGGAGGGGGGAAGCCCAGAGGATGGGCAAGGATTATAGTGAGAGGGACAGAGGGAAAAAAAAGGAGAGAGAGAGAGAGAGAGAGAGAGAGAAATATATAAAATAAATAAGTAACGGATGGGGTATGAGGGGGAGATGGGGCATTAACGGAAGTTAGAGAAGTCAATGTTCATGCCATCAGGTTGGAGGCTACCCAGACGGAATATAAGGTGTTGTTTCTCCAACCTGAGTGGCTTCATCTTGACAGTAGAGGAGGCCGTGGAGGACTAACTGAAAGAAGAGCTAGTGAGTCCGGTGCTCCCGATGCGGCCTTCTATATATTGGCGAGACCCGAAGCAGACTGGGAGATTGTTTCGCTGAACACCTACGCTCTGTCCGCCAGAGAAAGCAGGATCTCCCAGTGGCCACACATTTTAATTCTACGTCCCATTCCCATTCTGATATGTCTATCCTCGTACCCAATCCGTTATTTATTTATTTATTATATATATATTTTTTCTCTCTCTCTCCTTTTTCTCCCTCTGTCCCTCTCACTATACTCCTTTCCCATCCTCTGGGTTCCCTCCTCCTCCTTTCTTTCTCCCTGGGCCTCCCGTCCCATGATCCTCTCATATCCCTTTTGCCTATCAACTTTTTAGCTCTTGGCTCCATCCCTCCCCTTCCTGTCTTCTCCTATCATTTCGGATCTCCCTCTCCCACTCCCACTTGCAAATCTCTTACCAGCTCTTCTTTCAGTTAGTCCTGACGAAGGGTCTTGGCCCGAAACGTCGACTGTACCTCTTCCTAGAGGTGATGCCTGGCCTGCTGCGTTCACCAGCAACTCTTATGTGTGTTGCTTACAATGACCAATTAACCTGTCTTTGGACTGTGGGAGGAAACCAGAGCACCCGGAGAGAACCCACGCAGTCACGGTGAGAATGTACGGATACTCCTTACAGAACGGCGCCGGAACTGAACTCCAAACTCGGGAATGCCTCGAGCTGTAATGGTGTAGAGATGAGCACTTGAATCACCTAGGCAGAAATGCTGGAGTGACCAAATGCTGGGAGATGGAGTTAATATGGCTGGACAGCCAGTGGTTAGTGTGGATGAAGGACCTGTCTCCAGTCTGTGTGATTCCATGACATCATGTCTCTATGATTTCCTCTCAATAAATTGCTTATTTGATCTGGCAGATCTCATCTTGATTGTCCTTTTAGTGGAACTAAGGTGAATGTGAACTAAGGCAAATTATGCATTCAGTAATAGAGCTCAACATGTCCAAGTTGTTCAAATTAATTGCTTTCTAAAAATATATTCTAGTTTTAATGTTTCTGCAGCATTTTCAGCTGTAATACATGGACACATTACTTCCCTCAGGCAAAACAATAACACTTAGTTCTTCAAAGGTCGGGGGACGACAGCTACTTGTATGTGTGACAGATAGCCAGGTCAGTGAACAAAGGTATCAATTGGCTTAGGAAATGGCTTTAACATTCAAGCTTAGAGCAAGTAAAAGGGTCGTTGACATAGGAATGGAAGACATTATTACATCATGTAAGTCAATGGAGCCAAATTTCAGAAGCCGTGCCCAAAACCTTCAAAATTTCACGTTTAGCGCATGCAACAAAGGAAAAATTTTAATCCTGGGGCTTTAAGGGATGATAAGCTGACTGAACCCATCCAGATCCACTGCTGCACTGATTCAGAAGACAATCAAACATCTTGTCACCTTCGTCTTCCTTTCCAGTCCTGAAAGACTTGAAATATCAACTGTTTGTTTATTCCGTAGATGCTGCCTGACTTGCTGAGCTCCTCCAGCATTTTGTGTGCTGTCCTGGATTTCCAGCATCTGCAGAATCTCTTGTGCTTATGATGAAAATTTGTTTGCCCTAGTTGAAGTTGAGACAAGCCATCCAGATGACCTGGGCCATCTCAACCCAATGGTTATGATATGCTGGTGTAATGATACATGATAGGGGATCAATTCATTCGTCATTCTCTGAGGCTAAATGTGATTATATGAGGAAATTCAGCCCAAAGCATCTTTAGCTATCTAGCATATACAGTCTAGGGAGCAACTAAAAGCAAGGGATATCGTTTGAGATACAACTTGAAGATCAATTGCTGAAAGGTAGCATAGAAAAATGTAGAAATAAATCCCAATCTCCCTTAAAATAAAACCTTTTAGCTCCCTTAAATAATCCGACACTCATTTGATTCACATCAACCAAATCTGAAGGAAAGCGGGAAAGTATATCGAGTCCTAATGAAGGGTCTTGGCCTAAAACATCGATTACTTACTCCTTCCCATAGATGCTGCCTGGCCTGCTGCGTTCCTCCGGCATAATGTGTGTTTTCTTGAATCACCAAGGATAGAGTATAAAGGTCCTGCTGTTTTATATAGATGTGGGGTTTGAGTAAATGCAAGGAATTACCTCCAGCAAAATCTCAACTTTCAATCACTTTTCCCTGCAAGTTAACTTAAATGCTCAACAGTACTGAGGCTGCACTGGTCAGCAATCAGTGACCTTTGAATGTTCTTGCTTCTAAATGTCCTTCACTGGTCTATATTTTTCTGCTTGGTTAACTCTTTCAGTCTTCTCTGTTGTCTCTTCCCTGCATTCCTTCTACATAGTACTAGCCTGGTTTCTACTTATCACATGAAAGCAGGCATACTTCTTGAACTTGCTTCTGCTCTGGCATGTCGAATTAATGCTTTTCCTGCCTTGTTGCTTCTTTTCTCCCTTGCTCCTTTGGGACCTGAAGGTTTTTGGGTAGTTGTCTACTTCTCCCCTTGTCATTGTGAATGATTACTATTGAAGAAAATAAAACACATAATTAAGAAACTATTTTAAATTCTTAGGGACACTTTGTATAAAGCATTGGTTTTAATTAACAGTTTGCAAAAAACTGAAGATTACAAGTGTCACCATAGTTTTCTAAAGGCTCTGCAGAAAGAAGTGTCAACAGAGCAAGAGGCAGATGATATGTCACAAGTTAGTGATGAAGATATGAACAAACTTCACAGTCAAGTAGACGTAAAAGAATATTGGAGATTAACTTTATTTGTCACATGTACATCGAAGCATATATTGGAATGTGTTGTTTGGTTCAATGCTCTACAAATTCTTTCTTTTCTTTCTTTTTAAATCTTTTTATTGAGTAAGTATACAAAAAAGGTAAGCCATATAAACATTAATACAATGTTAAAGTATAATAAAATTCCAAAAGGTATCAATACCAAAAAAAATACTACAAACAATGTAATTTAAACATAAGAAACCAAGATAACATAATAGTATACTAAATTTTATATATATCAATGGAAAAAAAAGAAAAAAAAAACCCCAAAAAAAAACCCCACCGTGCAACTAACTAAAAGCAAGGCAAAGCAATGGGCTAACTTGAAACCAAACAGAGTTAAACTTAAAATCACGTCCTCAATCCCGACCTCCATTAAAAACAGTGAAAAAAAAAACAAGAAGGGTAAATATTACATTAAATGAAAATATCGAATAAAAGGTCCCCAAATCTGTTCAAATTTAAATGAAGAATCATAAAGGTTACTTCTAATTTTCTCCAAATTCAAACATAAAATCGTCTGAGAAAACCAAAAAAAGGTAGTTGGAGCATTAAGCTCTTTCCAATGTTGTAAAATACATCTTTTCGCCATTAAAGTAAGAAATGCAATCATTCTACGGGCTGAAGGGGAAAGATTACTAGAAATTTTAGGTAGTCCAAAGATAGCAGTAATAGGGTGAGGAGAGATATCTATATTTAATACCTTAGAAATAATATTGAAAATATCTCTCCAAAAAGTTTCCAAAGTAGGGCAAGACCAAAACATATGAGTTAAAGAGGCTATCTGCCCCGAACGTCTATCACAGAAAGGATTAATATGCGAGTAAAAACGCGCTAACTTATCTTTGGACATATGTGCTCTATGAACCACTTTAAATTGAATTAGGGAATGTTTAGCACAAATAGAGGAAGTATTAACTAATTGTAAAATCTGCCCCCAATCATCCACAGAAATGGTAAGCCCCAATTCCTGTTCCCAATCTACCCTAATCTTATCAAATGGAGCTTTCCTAAGTTTCATAATAATATTATAAATCATAGCCGATGCACCTTTCTGACATGGATTGAGGTTAATTATCGAATCTAAAATATATGTAGGAGGAAGCATTGGAAAGGAAGAAAGAATAGTACTTAGGAAATTTCTAACTTGTAAATATCTAAAAAAATGTATTCTTGATAAGTTATATTTATTAGATAATTGTTCAAAAGACATAAGGGAACCATCTAAAAATAAATCCAAAAACCGTAAAATACCCTTAGTCTTCCAAGTTTGAAAAGCGCGATCCGTAAAAGAGGGAGGAAAAAATATGTTACCTAAAATAGGAATCGCTAACCCGAATTGATTAAGATCAAAAAATTTTCTGAATTGAAACCAAATGCGCAAAGCATATTTAACTATCGGGTTAGAGACCTGCTTAAGGCGTTTCGAATCAAAAGGGAGAGAGGAGCCTAAAATAGAGCCAAGTGTATAACCCTGAACAGATTGTAATTCCAATGCTACCCATTTAGGAATAGATAGTATATCCTGGTCAAGTAACCAAAATTTCATATGTCGAATATTAATAGCCCAATAATAGAATCTAAAGTTAGGTGATGCTAAACCTCCATCTCTCTTAGCTTTCTGTAAATGTATTTTACCCAGTCTCGGATTCTTATTCTGCCAAATAAATGAAGAAATTTTAGAGTCAACTTTATCAAAGAAAGATTTTGGAACGAAAATTGGTAATGCCTGAAACACATATAAAAATTTTGGCAAAAAAAACATCTTAACTGCATTAATACGACCAATCAAAGTTAAATATAAGGGAAACCATTTAGATGAAAGTTGAGTAATATGGTCTATTAATGGTAAAAAGTTAGTCTTAAATAAATCTTTGTATTTACAAGTAATTTTAATCCCAAGATATGAAAAATAATTATTAATCAATTTAAATGGAAATTTATAATATAAGGGAAGATGTTTATTAATCGGAAAAAGTTCACTCTTACTAAGATTTAATTTATAACCTGAGAAAAAACCAAATTGTGCTAATAACTCTAAAACAGCAGGAATGGATTTCTCAGGATTAGAAATATATAAAAGTAAATCATCAGCATAGAGTGATAATTTATGGGACTTTAATCCCCGAGTTATCCCAGTAATATTTGAAGATTCTCGAATAGCAATTGCAAGAGGTTCTAATGCAATATCAAATAATAGGGAACTAAGAGGACAGCCTTGTCGAGTACCACGAAAGAGAGGAAAAAAAGGTGAGTTTAAAGAGTTAGTACGAACCGAGGCTACAGGGGAATGATATAACAGTTTAATCCAGGATATAAATTTCAAGCTAAAATTAAACATTTCAAGCACCTTAAATAAATAAGGCCATTCTACTCTATCAAAAGCTTTCTCGGCATCTAAAGAAATAACACACTCAGGAACATTTTGTGAGGGAGTATAAACGATATTTAACAATGTACGAATATTATAAAAAGAGTAACGACCTTTAATAAAACCCGTTTGGTCTTCCGAAATAATAGAAGGAAGTACTTTTTCTAGTCTATTTGCTAATAACTTAGAAAAAACTTTAGAATCAACATTTAATAAAGATATTGGTCTATAAGATGCACATTGAGCAGGGTCTTTATCCTTCTTTAGTATTAGAGAAATTGATGCTCTATTAAAAGATTCAGGAAGTTTACCAAGTTTCAAAGAAGCCTCAAAAACCCTACAGAGCCAAGGAATCAATAAAGAAGCAAAACATTTATAAAATTCAACGGTAAACCCATCCGGGCCAGAAGCTTTCCCCAGATCCATAGAAAAAATAACATTCTTAATCTCATCCATTGTAATGGAAGTATCTAATAAAAAAGACATATCCTGTGAAATCTGAGGAAAGTCTAACTTATCTAAAAAATCATTCATATATTTAGAATCTCGAGGAGACTCTGATTGATATAAAGAAGAATAAAAATCACAAAAGGTTTGATTAATCCCCACATGATCCAGTATCAATCGATCATTTTGGTTATAAATCTGATTGATTTGAGATTTAACATAATTAGATTTCAATTGATTAGCCAGCAGCTTGCCAATTTTGTCACTGTGAACATAAAAGTCACTTCTTGTTTTCTTTAATTGGTTCACAATCGAGGACGAGAGTAATAAACTGTGTTCCATTTGAAGTTCAGTTCTTTGTTTGTATAACTCCTCAGAAGGAGCCATAACATATTTCTTATCAATTTCTTTAATCTTGTCCACAATTGCCATCTCCTCCTGCTTCTGTTTCTTCCTCAAAGCAGCAGAATACGAAATAATCTGACCCCGAATATAGGCTTTAAAAGTGTCCCAAAGAGTGTTAACCGAAATATCTTCTATATGGTTAATTGTAAAAAAAAGCTCAATCTGTTCATTCATAAAATTAACAAAGTCCGAGTCCTGAAGCAACAGCGAATTAAAACGCCATTGTCTATTATTTGGTATATTGGCCATAATTTTAATAGAAAGTTTAAGTGGAGCATGATCCGAAATGGTTATAGAATCATAATCACATTTAATCACTGAAGGAATAAGACGAGAATCAATGAAAAAATAATCAATTCTTGAATAGGAATGATGAACATGTGAAAAGAAGGAAAAATCTTTTTCCTGAGGATGCAGAAAACGCCAAATGTCCGTCGACCCAGAATCAGAAAGGAAAAAATTAATCAAATTTGCAGATTTATGAGGTAAAGTCCGTAAAGGAGCCGAACGGTCCAAAGCTGGAGACAAACAGGTATTAAGATCTCCGCCCCAGATCAATGAAAACTCGTTCAAATTCGGAAACTGATCAAACAATGATTTATAAAATTCCGGACAATCCATATTAGGAGCATAAACATTAACCAAAACTACTTTTTTATTAAATAGTAGACCACTAACCAATAAAAATCTACCATTCGGATCAGAAATAATATCCTGTTGTATAAAAGTAACTGAGGAATCTATAAAAATAGAGACGCCTCGAATCTTAGCATTGGAGTTCGAATGAAATTGTTGTCCCTTCCAGAATTTGAAAAAACGTAGTCTGTCCCCCCTCCGTACATGGGTCTCTTGTAAAAATAAAATTTGTGCTTTAAGTCTCCGGAACACTTTAAAAACTTTTTTCCTTTTAATAGGATGACTAATGCTCTACAAATTCTGAGGATGTGCTGGAGGCAGCCTGCAAGTGTCACCATGCATCCAGCACCAACATGGCCACAACTTACTAACCCTAACATACTCACAACTTACTAATCCTAACCTTGTACATCTTTGGGAATGTGGGATGAAACCAGAGAAGCCCGAGGAAGCCCTCGTGGTCATGGGGAAAATGTACAAACTCCTTACAGAGAGCAGTGGGAATTGAACCCCAATGGCGATCACTGATGCTGTAAGGCATTACGCTAACCGATATACTACAGTGCCACCTTCACGGCTTTCGGGGAATGAGCGATCAGGCATTGTGACCAAATTAGCACCTTTGTATGGAAGAAAGCAGCTGTTAACCAGAGTAAGCCATGTCAGTAGCAAAATGGACTCATTGTGACCTAATCATTTTTGCCATTAGCTGAAATTTTTAAAACTTAAGTTTCTTTATGTTGCTCCTCTCTTGATTGAGGATAAAGTACTCCCACTCCGGTTTTGTTGGTTCAGCGGTGGCTTCTAAGATGAACATGGGAATCGCCAGCTCTTCCACAGATGGGGCAAAATTTTGCCTGACTGAGTGCATGGGCAGTTGTGAGGTGGCCCACTTCTTCTGCCACTTACGTAAGATCATAAGATATAGGAGCAGAATTAGACAATTTGGCTGATATATTTTCCCCTTTAGCTTCAGTCTCCTGCCTTCTCCCCATATCCCTTCATGCCCTGACTAAGAAAGAATCTATCAACGCCTCCCTTACATATACTCAACAACTTGGCCTCCACAGCCACCTGTAGCAATGAATTCCACAGGTTCACCACTCTTTGGCTAAAGAAATTCTTCCTTACCTCCATTCTAAAGGGACACCCCTTTATTCTGAGGCTCTGTCCTCTGGTCTTAGACTCCCCCACCATAGAAAACATCCTCTCCACGTCCACTCTGTCAAGGCCTTTCAGCATTCAATAGATTTCAATGAGGTAACCTCTCATTCAGTGTTGTTCTCAATACCATCCATACCTCTTTCTGCACTACTTATGTGTGAGGGCCCACGTCGGTCAGAGTTGACCGTGAATATTACACTAGCTGTCTAGATACACAAGCCTGGGCAGTGTGATACAGAGGGCAAGCTGTTGCTCATGTAGCAAGCTCTCCCTCTCCATGCAGCTGATGAAGCCAAAGGAACAGCAGAGATTGGTAAAGTTTGGTACCAGCAGCATTGTAGGAGTTGCCAGTCAGCATTGAACTCAGTGCAGAACTGCCTTAGGGACTCCAGCTCCGGATTTTTCCTTCGGGGTTTATTCTTGAAGCCTAGCTGCAAGGCAGCGGATGTTTGAGATTTGAGTTTTCCTTCTCCTAGATGAGCTGCCAACCATGGCTGATGAGCCCCAACTGCCCGAAAGTGACTGGTTTTAAGGCGCCAGTATCCTGCCTTTGCACCTTCTCCTGTCAGTAGAAACAGATCCACCAGGCATGGTAGCTAAGCCACACGTGAAGGCCAGGAGCCAGACTTGGTTGTCAGAGGCTATTTGAAGCACACGCCTTTGAGAGCATTCAATAGGTGGTGGGAGCTTGTCCCCATTATCACCCCCAGCTATAACAATCTTAAGGAACCACTATAAAGGTACTTATTTACCTTTATACTATATATATATAAATATATTTCATGATATAGGTTAGTGATAATAAACCTGATTCTGATCAATATATATTAGACAGATTAGGAGAATAAACAAAGAAGTGGCAGATGGAATATGATGTTGGGAACTGCACTTTGGTAGAAAGGACAGAAGTATAGACTCTTTTCTAAACGGGCAGAAAATTCAAAAATCCAGGTACAAAGGGACTTGGGAGTCCTCGTGCCAGATTCCCTAAAGGTTAACTTGCAGGCTGAGTCGGTGGTGAGGAAGGCAAATGTTAGCATTCATTTCGAGAGGACTAGAATATAAAAGCAAGGATATAATCTTGAGGCTTTATAAGGCACTGGTGAGGCCTCACGGAGTATTCTGAGCAGTTTTGGGCCCCTTTTCTAAAAAAAAAGATGTGCTGACATTAGGGGACGTTCATGAGAATATTGTGGGAATGACAGGGTTACCATATCAGAAGCGTTTGATGGCTCTGGATCTATACTTGCCGGAGTTTAGAAGAATGAGGGGTGATATCACTGAAACCCATCGAATATTGAAAAGCCTAGATGGTTTAGACGTGGAGAGGATGTTTCCTATAGTGGGGAAGTCTAGGACCAGAGGCCACAGCCTCAGAATAGAAGGAAGTCCCTCTAGAACAGAGATGGGGAGGATTTTTATTTTGCCAGAGGGTGATGAATACGTGTGGAATTCACGGCCACATACATGTGTGAAGGCCAAGTCAATGGGTATATTTAAAGTGGAGGTTTATAGTTTAAACCATATAACAATTACAGCATGGAAACAGGCCATCTCGGCCCTTCTAGTCCATGCCGAACGCTTACTCTCACCTAGTCCCACCGATCTATTAAGATTATTAAGGGATTGGATACGCTAGAGGCAGGAAATATGTTCCCGATGTTGAGGGAGTCCAGAACCAGTTTCTTGATTAATAAGGGCATCGAAGGTTATAGTGAGAAGGCAGGAGAATTGGGTTGCGAGGGGTGATAAATCAGCCATGATTGACTGGTGTTAAGGTCTCGATGGACCGAATGTCTAATTCTGCTCCTATGTCTAATGGTCTACAGTTATGAACATGGCTGTGCTATGCACACCTTGGCTTGTCAGATTGATAACTATTCATAACTCTGCAAAGTCCTCAAAAGGAAGACTGGAAAGATAGGAAAATAACAACCTTGCATATTAAATTTCTAAACTGTTGACATCTAAGATTAAATGTAATAAAATATAGTTAAGTGTATTCTTCCCCAGTTACCTGCCCAACAGAAATGAAAGAAAGGATGGAAGTTACAGGTTCCAGGTCATGTACCTGCATCTTTGCTGGCAGCAGATAATGTTTCAACCTTTTCAAGTAAGCTGCAGTTAGATCACCTGTTCAAACCCGGTAGGGGCCCATAACAATAATACTCAGGTCACGTCACAAAAGAGAAGTGAGTTTCTGTCATGAGTATCATGATAGAGGGTTCCCTTTTGTTTATGTGGAATTACAAATTGTGTATGGTTTTGAAAAGAGGCCCCAAAATAGTACAACACTCATTGTGCACAAAATGTGTTTTGTGGATTAGTTCTGTAATTCATGAAACAATAATGGGAAATGGAGACAATTGATATCCGATTCCAGGTATCAGGTATCTGGTTTCTAACTGGTACAGTACTGACTTCAACCTATGAACTATCAGCTTGTAAACCCTCTCTTCATGTTCCAGTAAGCTCAGGTTCTGCAGTCAATACTAAAGGAGAATCTCCTGCTTTTCACTACACTTACAGCTTTTTCACATACGTTACTTGGGCTTTGCACAGCAAGATGTAACAGATATCCATTTTAGTGCAGGTTTCTCGACTGTGTAACTTGTCAAGGTATGAAAGAAGCAAGCAAAAGTGATTTTACCTAAGACAATTTCATTCTACAGGACTCATAAATTCACATGTCTGTACATTGTAACAGAATCATAACACAAAGGTGTTTACTCCCTCACATTGTAAGATTTAAATAAATTCAGTACTATTCACGGAGAAATGCAGAGCCTGAAACAGGAAATATTAATTATTAATCTTATAGAAGTTGCATGGTCATTACTAAGGCTTCTAGCTCTCTCTCAAACACACTTCATTAGGTACTTCCTGTATGTATTAAAGTAGGTACTGAGTGTTCATTGGAGTCTTCTGCTGCAGCCCGTTCACTTCAGGGTTTGACATACTGTTGTAACGTGTGGTTATTTCAGTTACCGTCACCTTCCTGTCAGTTTGAATTAGTCTAGACCTTGTCCTCTGACATCTCTCACCAGCAGGGCATTTTTGCCCACTCACTGCTGCTCGCTGGATGCTTTTCTGTTCATCGCACCATCCTCTGTACACTCTAGAGAGTCCTGTGTGTATAAATCCCAGGGGATCAGCAGTTTCTGAGATACATCAAAGCACCGTAACTGGCACAAAGAATCACTCCATGGTCAGAGTCACTGAGATCACATTTCTTCCCCATTCTGATGTTTGGTCTGAACCGCTTGATCATATCTGCACGCTGTTATGCATTGAAATGCTGCCTCGTGATTGGCTAATTAGATATTTGCATTAATGAGCAAATAAAGAGGCCGCAGAGTGGAAGTAATATAGAAAATTGCTTACATTGAAGGCCTAAACCCAAGCCCTAACTATTTCAGTCATAATTTCAAGCCCTCTATTTACTTAGTTGATGAAGATCTGTCGAGGTTTTGGTGTGCCAGTGTAGCTTGTGGAGGAGCAGGGCAAATCAAACAGCAACTTACTGATGTTGGGATCCACAGAGCTGCACATGTCAACACAGCCAATTTACTCCACAGTATCAGAGTGCTGAAAGGCTCTGCACCCTCGGACTGCAAAATTAGGCCCACTGGCCTGCACTGTACCCCACCTGGTTTGTGCCTAGCACTCACATCCCACACCCTTCTCCTCCACCCTTGTCTGTTTGATTGCCATCGTTGCCATAACTATGTGGGCCTCTGAGGTACAATATTACTGGAGGCCTTGTTACTATGGTTACCTCATGAGGTAATGCAGCCCGCACACAGTAGCTGGGCCATCGGATGTTGGCTCTGAAGTCCCGCCCCAGCCTTCTAATGGATATTTGCACTAAGCAGCACCTCTTTAACAGATTCCAAACATCTTTGAAAATCAAACATTTTAAAAACCAGTAGATACAAATAATTTCTATAAAGTTATTCAGAAACATATCCCACTAATATGAGAATATAAAACATTAGCATTAATTAATAAGAACAGTTATCTTTATTAACTTCTAATGAATTAAAAAATGCAAACCCGATGAAATCTGCAGATGCTGGAAATTTAAGCAACACGCACAAAATGCTGGTGAATTGTGAATCGCAGCATTTTGTGTGGAGTGAATTGACTTTATTACTTACATCTTTCTTATACATCAGGAGTAAAAAATCTTTACGTTACGTCTCCGTCTAAATGTGTAATTATAGTCATTTATAATAAATATTATGTACAACAGGATAGTCAATATAACATAGAGATACAGTAGTGTCAACATGAGTTCATCAGTCTGATGAAGCTGTCCCGGAGACTGTTGGTCCTGGTTATTATGCTGCGGTACCATTTCCCAGATGGTAGCAGCTGGAACAGTTTGTGGTTGGGGTGAATCAGGTCCCCGATGATCCTTCAGGCCCTTTTTACACACCTGTCTTTGTAAATGTCCTGAATAGTGGGATGTTCACATCTACAGATGCACTGGGCTGTCTGCACCACTCTCTGCAGAGTCCTGTGATTGAGGGAGGTACAGTTCCCATACCAGGCAGTGATGCAGCCAGTCAAGATTCTCTCAATTGTGCCCCTGCAAAAAGTTCTTAGGAATTGGGGGCCCATACCAAACTTCTTCAACCGTCTGAGGTGAAAGAGGTGTTGTTGTGCCTTTTTCACCACACAGCCAGTAGGTTCAGACCACGTGAGATCCTCGGTGATGTTTATGCTGAGGAACTTAAAGCTGTTCACCCTCTCAACCCCAGATCCATTGATGTCAATAGGGCTTAGCCTGTCTCCATTCCTCCTGTCGTCCACAATCAGCTCCTTTGTTTTTGCAACATTGAGGGAGAGGTTGTTTTCTTGACACCACTGTGTCAAGGTGATGACTACTTCTCTGTAGGCTGCCTCATTATTATTTGAGATTAGACCAATCGCTGTAGTATCGTCAGCAAACTTAATTGGCAGACTGGAGCTGTGGGTGGCGACACATTCATAGGTATATAGAGAGTAAAGGAGGAGGCTTAGGACACAGCCCTGAGAGGCACCTGTGTTGAGGGTCAGAGGGGCAGAGGTGAGGGAGCCCACTCTTACCACCTGCCGGCGATCTGACAGGAAGTCTGGGATCCAGCTGCACAAGGCAGGGTCTTGTCTGCAAACCCACTGAAGTGCTAGATGGGACAGCCAAGCCCATTGTAGACTGGAGCGAAGTATGCCCAACCCCTTATTTCAGCATGGCATGAATTCAGCTCCGAACCCAATAGCAGAGTATAATTTCAAATCTAGTGCACCTCTCCTCCAGGGTCTTCCATGAATTCATACTGAAAGGGGCAAGCAGGGGGGGTCAGAAATGTTATAACCATCACTCTGCTGGTTTCAGCAGAACCAGGGTCACAATAGTGAATTCTGTAAACATTATTATAAACCTAGATTTAATCTTTCGTCTCAAAGAACATAATGAATAAAAGAATGCCAGCGTTGTCAATGTCCCCATTATTTGCTCTGAAGTAATAAGATCTGCTGCAGTTTAGCAGAGAGAATTTTGAGCACCATGCCATCTACACTAACGAATTATACCTTTCTGCATTTGTGAAAGCTAAAAATGTATAGAATTGCTTTCACAGTTTATCAACACCACCCCCACTGAGAGTATTGAAATTAAATTCATAATTATATTGGAATTGGAATTGTTAGCAGTTCTAGCTTTTCAAGCACCAGTAAGCCCAGGGTTCTGTCTGAGTGTCCAAATGAGCCACCTGTCAATGAGTTCAAATGGCAAAGTGTTACCTCATGAGGAAAGCAGACAAGCAATTCGGCAGGGGCAAATATTAAATTGTTGCATTGAGAAGTGAAGCAAATCAAAGTACAGCCTTGAGTTTAAAGGTGTTAATCCTCCTCTTAAGTTAACAATCTCCCAATTAAACTGTGAAAACACAGCAACAGGGTATGAATAAAACCGTAATTGCTGGCACTCAGCAGATCGGAGTTTGAAGACCCTTCATCAGAACTAGCTAAGGGTCTTATTTTAAGACTCTATGTTTCTCATACCACAGATCCTGCCTGATCTGATGAGTTTCTCACAGCATTTTCCATGTTTACTTCAGCACTGGAATATGATTTGTTGAAGATAACTGAAGCAAATTAAGAAGCTGTCACAGCAACCCATTGTCACCTTGCAAGCAGCCAATATTTTCCATTATGAATGCATTACGATGTAGTTTTAAAAATAGAGATATAATGGGCTAATTAAGCTTGAATCATTCAGTTAAAAAAACTGTAAAACACCATTGAAGGCTTGCTTAGACTTTGCTCCAATAACATTTAGTGCTGATAATAAATATCACAGTCAGACTTGCATACGCATTTATATTTCATTAAGAATAATGTGTGTGGCTTTCAATGTGCAGATATAGATATCTGGTCAAGACAACCTTATTTTTATTTTGCTGCACAGGTCAGTGGCCTTACAATGGTGATCCAGAAGGCAGAGATGGGTTTTAGTATATGTTGTTACGTACCCCGTAACTGGGTTGCCAAACCAGCAGAAATGGATCACTCAGTTGGAGTCTGGAGTACTAGAACTAAGAAAGTTTTATTACAGAAACAAGCAACACAGTAATCGAAAGGATAATAAATGCAACAGTTCAGTGATGATAAACACACATGTGCACAGAATTAAGATAACAGCATCAATCAAGCTCTATCGTTGTCTAGGGGTAAATGACCAATTTCAAAATGACTCAAAGTTCAGTCCAGTTTAGTAGTTCAGTTCGCAGTAATCGTTGCCATGGCGGTGGACAACGTGGGGGAAGAGAGACATAGAATAGGAACAACTCATCATTCAGCACAGCTTCACTCACAGACCAGCGGGTTGGCTCACAAACAGCATTTGGGCGGGTCCTTGGTGATGTCACCTGAGGTCACCGACTGTGACCCCTCCTCCAGATGCGGTCGATCCTCTGCAGTGAACCCGGCACCCAGGCAAGGGCGGACACACACCGGGTTCCCGCTGATCGTACCTTTCCACCCTGTGCGTTGTCTGGGACTTCTCACCCACTCGTGAGAGGCGCACCGCTTCCAGGGTCTCGTTACCTCGGGTGGCGTGTGTGTCTGTCTTAGCGAACCTGTCCCTTTTTATCCCCCTGCTGGGGTATCGCCTGTCCATCACTTCAAACAGTTCAGGGTTCAAAGGGGGGAGCCGCTCCAGACAGCTCTTCCTCCCACATCCCTTCATTACACATCTCCAGACGCTGCTCCATTGTTCCTTATCTCTCCTTCCCCTGAGGGCAGGTGGTAGACCAACTGCTGATGCCACTGATGCTAGCCCAGGCCAGCAAACATCTTAATTTTATGTGTATTCTCGTAACAATGTTAATGTGACTTTGAATGCCAGTGCATTGTTGTTATCACCAATTTCAATTTAGCTGTGTTTATGGAGGCTAAAAGTGAAGGAGTCTTTGAGTGCAGCTTATCCTTGATTCTGTCAAATGCTAATAAAAACTTAAAAAGAATATCAGAGCTGAGCTATTAGAAAAAATTAAAACTAAATATCTTTATTAGAGGCACAAAAAAATCATAGCTTTAAATAAATTGCTCTCTGCAACCCACCAGCAGAAGTCAGGGAAGTTTTGGAGGTGGTGGCATCCGTTAGTCCCGCAAGACCATGGATCTGCGCCTGGAAAGTCTTGCTTCAGTCTGTGTTAGAGCAGCGGCTGTTGTGGCTGTAGAGTCCCACACGGGAGTGACAGTCTCGCTGCAGCAACTGCACCTGAAGGCGCTGTCCTCCAGTGTTGTCTTGGTGCCGTTTTTCCGATGACTGCGCTTTTCTTCAGCAGCAAGCCTCAGCTTCTCTTCTCCTCTTTTTAGACCTCTGCGTAGTTCCAGCCTCCAGTGAGAGCGATCGCTTGCAATGTCCTCCCACCTCTCGACGTTCATTTTCAGTGACTTCATGTCTCTCTTGCAAATGTCTTTGAAACAAAGGTGGGGCCGCCCAGGTGCTCTCTTGCTGGAGGCCAGTTCCCCGTACGGCAGGTCTTTCGGGATCCTCCTGTCTGACATGCGGTGGACGTGGCCCAGCCAGCGGAGACGGCGTTGTTGGAGCAGGGTGAAGAGGCTGGGTATCTGTGCGCGGGCCAGGACCTCATTGTTGGTGACTCGGTCAGTCCACTTGATGTCCAGGATGCGTCTCAGGCTGCGAAGGTGGAAGGCGTTGAGACGCCGCTCTTGCCTGGAGTAGAGGCTCCAGGTCTCGCTGCCATAAAGCAGTGTGCTGAGGACGCAGGCCCTGTAGACTGCAACATCGGTGTGCGTCGTCAGCTTTCTGTTCTCCCAGACTCTCGTTGTCAGCTTGGCGAATGTTGAGGCTGCTCGTCCGATCCGTTTGTTGATCTCGGGGTCTAGGGAGAGGCTGTCCGTGATGGTGGAGCCAAGGTATGTAAACTCGTGAACTACCTCCAGCTCGTATTTGTTGATGGTAATGGCAGGGGGGTGCTCAACGCCTTGGCCCAAATCCAACTAGTACACAATCAAAGGGTAAAGCATGTAATACTTTGTGAAGTGAATAAGTTAGGTAACTTTTTTTTGAAAAATGTTTTAAGAGGAATAATGGTGATTCAAGATTCAAATATTCAAAGTATATTTATTATCGAAGTATGTATGCAATATACAGCCCTGAGATACGTCTTTCCACAGACAGCCATGAAACAAAGAAAACTATGGAACCCGTTCAAAGAAAAACATTAAACATCCAATGCACAAAAAAAGGAAAAAAAAATCATACAAATGGCAAAAAAAGAGCAAAAAACACAGTATTGAAAACATCAGACCACAAAGTCAACGAAACAGACCAGGAATATTCAGTTTCAGCTCAGTTCAGTACAATCTAGTGCTGTGTTGTTCATTGACTGTGGGCCGCAGAGCCAGCCTGCCCTGGTCAAAATCACACAAAATAGCAATAAGCAAAGGAGCAACCAGATGCATGAACTACAGAGCCCACTCCACAAACTGCATCGATTAAACCCTTCCTCAGGACCCAAGTTTGCAGCACCATCCCCTGGCGGCAACGTGCGAGAGGGAGAGTGAGGCTGCCTGCCTTCCACTCTCACCCTCGTTGATTTCAATCTTCCTCGATGCTTTAATCGGCGAGACTGGCGAGAAATGGAGTCGATCACGGGCTCGCGCCTCGTCTCCAGGCTGCACACTCTACTCCAGACCTCGCCGAACTTCCTCGGAGACAGCAATGCACCAGATCACACCATCAGAAACACCAAAAACACACCATCAAACTGGAGATCACTGGCTCCGATAGTAGCTGGATTGTATTCGAAAGAAGAATAAGTAGCAAAGGATGTAGAGGTAGTAATTTTGTGAACCGTTTGAAGGACGTGGCAGTTGGTCGCATTGTTTGCTGACGCCATTTTCTCCACCACTCAGTTGAAGGAGTAGATTCATTACCATGCTAACTGTTGGTCTAAAACTTATAACACTTAAAACAGATAGGTAGCACATAGTAGTATTGATACAATGCAATCTGGAGGTATGGAAAAGCAATGGTTAGGAATGGTTTTACATGTGGGATCCAAGATATTATCCTGACAAGCTGCAACCAAATATAACAATTAAGTATTTAATTGAACACCATGTTGCATCGATTTAGGAAGATCCGGAACAGAGGTTTAAACAAAGAGGGAATTGATGGACAAAGTGAGGTCAGTTAATGCCTCTGGTGTAGGCTTGCTCCGTGCATTATCTACAGCATCAATCAACTTCCTACCAAGATAAAAAACTTGCAGGAAAAGAGGAGACAGGTGGGCAGTTTAGAAAAGAAAATGCATCTTTGTCAGGTGGAAAGCCAAACGTTGCTTAGTTTGTTTAAGGCTGAAGAGGTTTACTGAAGTCAATTTGAAATACATAAGTTACAGATTAATTAGTATGAAGAGTAGCACAAAATCAAGTAAATAATATCTTATACTTGCAGAGAATGTTATAAGATTTCAAGTAGAGATGAATATCTGGCAGCCTTGAGTTAATCATAAAGTTGTTCTGTCAATCTATTATCATCCAGTCCTTGTGCAGTTTATATTTACTTTGAAGTTATTATAATCAAGTTTATCATAATAATAAACAATTATTATGTCTGCTATGGAGAGATTAAAAGGAATTGATAGAGGAGGTAAAGTAATCAAGAATAGATAACATTCTCAGAAATAAATATCTTGTGCATTTCAAAGTTTGAAGTTCAAAGGTTCATTTATTATCAAAGTATACAACTCTGAAATTCTTCTTCTCCAGATAGCCACGAAACCAAGAAAAAAAAGAAAGTCAGCACAATCATCAACCCCCATTTCGATGCTACAATCCCTGTTGTCACTGTAAGCTGTGAAATGAAGTCAAACATTGGCTCGCGCCCCACAATTGTCCCGCAGCCTGCCTGTCCTGAGGTATGTGCACCTGCCTCTGCCTCCCGGAATCCTCATAGAGACCGCAGAGCGCCGGAACACCCAAACAATCTTCAACCTTCCGCATTTGCCTTTAGAAGGATTGTAGATATTGACCTAATTTAACATTTCTCCTGTTTCAACAGAAATTACAAAATCGTTTTTCAGAATACAAAGGCTGTCATTGTGGCCAATTCAAAAATTCAAAGTAAATTTATTGTCACCATACACAATCCTGAGATTCATTTTCTTGAAGACATTTACGGGAGAATAAAGAATTACAATTAGACTTTATGAAAAACTATAAATAACAAAGACTGACTATAAGTAACTATAAATAGCAATGTGCAAAAGAAGACAGTGCAAATATTTTTTTAAAAAGTAAATAAATACTGAGTTGTAGAGTCCATGAAAGTGAGTCTATAGGCTGTGGAGTCAGTTCAGTCTTGAGGCGAGTGAAGTTATCCAGTTTGGTTCTGGTTTCTGCTGGCTGTGGGGTAATAACTGTTCCTGAACTTGGTGATGTAGGACCTACAGCTCCTATACTTCCTGCCCAATGGTAGTAGTGATAAGAGACCATGGCCTTGTTGATGGGGATTCTCCACTTCTTTTTCCCAGCGTGCAGGTTCTCAGCAGTCTGCTTACCAATAACCCCCCTGCAAAAGCAACACTACTGAAGTAACACACACAAAATGCTGGAGGAACTCAGCAGGTCAGGCAGCGTCTATGGAAAGGAATAAAGAGTCAACATTTTGGGCTGAGCCTCTTCACCTAGACATGGCTGGATCTCCTTCGACATCAGAGAAATCAGTGTAATCAGATGCACTGCTGTATCCAATTTCGGGGCCAAGATCTGATGAGTTTACTGCTGAGGGTGAGAAGCAGACTAATAATTGCACAACCATCTGTTTGGACGGCAACCTTCTGTTCACCAAGTTCCTGAATGCCTGACACATGGGGTGATTAGTGAAGGAAAGGTACAATTAAAACTTATGATTTAATTCGGGTATCTTAGGTGCATCTGATCTCTCACTTTATTCAGACTAAGCTCTACCTATTGAGTCACTTACATGATTTCCTTTTAAATCACATAATCAATTCCATAGTTCAGATCTGGCTCCTTAGAAACCATTCAAATCTCTGCACCTTAGCAGCACCAGACTCTCAACAGTTGGTCTCCTTCTTCCCAGGCTTCCTGCATGTCTCTTTCCGTGACCCCAATAGGAAAATGATGAAAGGGAGCACAGAAACAAGAGGATCAGAAAGTAAGAACTTGGTTGTTAATAGTTGAAAGCAATGGCTTTCTGCTAAAGTGTGTTTTAAATGCGATATCCTTGCTAACTGTTTACACTTTAGTTTTCAGATTTACCTTTTACTTATGTTTATATCTTTTACATTTGTTTCTTAATGATATTTCTCCTAAGTGTTGCATTCTTCTTAGAGTAACACTTGTATTTTCCATTGTGTAACTGCATAATTTACTACCTGCAAGCTACTACATGAAACTGTAATGCCACAATACATAGGATCAGAGTGAGGCTATTTGGCCCATCAAGTCTGTTCCACCATTTAACCACGGTTGATATATTATCTCTCTCAGCCCCATTCTTGTGTATTCTCCCTGTAACTTTTGACAACCTTACTGATCGTTGGGTGGCAGGGTGGAGGTACGTCTCTTCCTTCGCCAACCTGCAGGTCACCCTTGGGCAAGGCGTAGCACCTGCTTAGCCCCCTGATCAGGTGGTGGCCATGGGAACAGGTGGTGGCTGGTCGTATGAGCAGCTGGTGCATATCACCAAGTCCTGGTCATGTGACTACTGACACCAGGCAGACAATCTCTGAAGAGTATTGATAGTGTCTGGGGTCACCCGTCTTGCACAGATACTGCTCAGAGGAAGGCAATGGCAAACCACTTCTGTGATCATGATTGCCCGCATCATATGACACGGCACAGAACGATGACTAATCCTCCGCTTTGAATATACTCAGTGACTAGGCCTCCACAGACATCTGTGGCAATGAATTCCACAGATTCACTACCCTCTGGCTAAAGAAATTCTTTCTCATTTCTGTTCTAAAGTGACACACTTGTATTCTGAGGCTGTACTCTCTGGTCCCAGACTCCCCCACTATCAGAAATAACCACTCCATGTCCATTTTAATATTCAATGGGCTTCAATGAGATCTCCCTCATTCTTCTTAACTCTAGTGAGTACAGGTGTAGAACTATCAAACACTCATACATTAACCCTTTCATTCCTGGGATCATTCTCATGAACTTCCTCTGGACCACCCCCAATGCCAGCACAGCTTTCTTAGATAAGGAGCACAAATTTGCTCCTAATAATCCAAGTGTGGTCTGACCAATGCTTTCTAAAGCCTCAGCAGTACACCTTTCCTTACATAAATGTAAGTCATAACATAATACTCTTGTGTCAGATATGCAGAAAATCAGGCTTGACGTCAACAACAATATTGATACCAAACTAATTTAATGCATGTTAAACTGAAGGCCTGATATTGACGCATAAAAATGATAACTGACATCTTATGGTGCAAACTAGATTATTTGTTAATCATTGACTTATTATAGCTATGGCATTAATCTCCTCTATTTAAATATTTATTGATAGTCATTCATTTGAAAGTCACAAATATAAAGCTTTCATATTCAGCTCATCTTCTGTCTGTTCCTACTATGCTGGTAAATCACAGTCTCATTAATATCCATGGCACAACATTACATCATCAATCATCATACTTCACTCTTCACAGCCTTGTGTAAATATACAGAATGGCTTTAGAAATATGAAATAACACCCTTCTGAAGAACAATAAATGATTTTATTTACCAACTTTATATCCTACGTTAAGAAGAAAATGATAGTTTGGATTACACACAAATAACAGAAATCAGCATAGCCATGTTCTTTTGCAATAGATTGATGCAGACAATCTTGTGTTATTGCTCTTTGTATTCTACATCTCAATTCACATAATTTGTGCAATATAGATCTATTGCACTGGCTGCAAAGGCATCACAAAAGTAAATCTATTTGTTTTATGACTTTTAGCCCCATTTCACATCTTTGTCAACCTTTGGAACTGTATTATTTGAACATCAAATTTGACTAGAGAGGAAAAGCAAATCTTTGAATACTCTGACATGCCACTTCTAAAGTTGACAATGCTGCTAATTAACCTGATGCTGAATTAGTCTCTGTAGTGAGGTCTTTGGCCACTTGAATCCCAGTGAACTGCTGGCTTATTCCAGTTTGTTCAAGTCTGGAAAATGTTATAGCTGCAGCTAATTTAAAAAAATCCCATAATACTGTAAGCAATTAGCAGGTCCGGCAACATCTGCGGAAAGAGAAACAGAGGTTCCGTTCAAAATTAGTTCTGTTTCCCTTTTCACAGATGCTGTCTGATCTATTGAACATTGCCAAATATTTTCTGTTTTTATTTCATAGTTCTAGCATCTGTCACTTCTAGCTGGGGCTGCTATCTGTACGCCATCTGCTGTTACACAGGCTCTGGGATTTTCACTGTTCTGAAAAATGCGTTCAAGAAATATTTCAATTTCCCCCATTAAGTTGCAAGTCCAAATTATATTTAACAGCAGTTGTGGCAAAGCTGGTGATTAATATTCCATTTTCATTTTTAACTCTGAAATGTGGTGGAATGAATCTGACCATATATATATATATTTTCATTCTTATGGTGGCTCTGTAGGAATGAATTTGGCCATTTCAACCCATGTTCACCTCAGTGGGGCCGAGCACACAGCTGCTCATAACTCAGTACCACTTGACATGAAGAGACTTACCATGGTAAGGATTGCTGCTGCTGGAAATGAAAATGTCAGACTTATGCAGCAGAGACACTTCTCCTTGAGAAGACCTATTGTTGGGCAAAAGAAAATAGAGGGTCCTGTTGAATATCTATTTGTTGTTGGCTCTGAATAATTGGTTCTGATACAGGTTGTGAAAAGAGTTGCATTTATCTACTTAATATTATTTCTTTAGCATCCATTTTCAAGGTCACTCTTAACAAAGAAAGAAAGGCAATTAACTATATTAATCTTTAGAAAAAAAAGTAACCATGACAAAAGCTATCTGATTCAAGAGTAATATACTATGACAAGCATTCTGTCTGATCTTCATTTTGGCTTACAACTTCATGTTGACATTAATTTGTGGGATAATCACATGCATTATAATAACCTGAATACTCTGAACTATGGACGACTACCCATACTGCAGGGCCAAACTTCACCAAAGGTAGTGCTGATATTCAACATTGTCTTCAATGCATCAGCATTGTCTTTGGGAAGGAAGGAGTGTTTGAAGATGGAGGCTTTAAATCTAACAGAAGTCTCAAGGTCAACTGGGCAGGATTAATGATCACTTCCCTCCTACGTGCTTCTGATATGGACTACAAAGTAGTGAAAATGTATCACCGACTCTACCTCTACGCAATCCTCTAAATCAGGATAAACAAACCAATGTTCAAAGTTCAAAGTAAATTTATTATCAAAGTACATGTATGTCACCAAATACAACCCTGAGATTCATTTTCTTGCAGGCAATCACAGTAAATACAAGAAACACAATAGAATTGATGAGAGATCACACCCGACAACCAATGTGCAAAAAAACTAACTCTGCAAATACAAAAAGAACGAGAAAGAAAGAAATAATAATATTATTAATAATAACAAATAAATAAGAAATAAGTATCAAGAACATGAGATGAAGTGTCCTTGAAAATGCATCCAGTTCACTGGGAACAGTTCAGTATTGGGGCAAGTGAAATTGAGTGAAGTTATCCCTTCTGGTTCAAGAGCCTGATGGTTGAGGGGTAATAATTGTTACTGAATCTGGCGGTTTGAGTCTTGAGGCTCCTGTACCATCTTTCTGATGACAGCGGTGAGAAGAGAGCATGGCCAGGATGGTCTGGGTCCATGATGATGGATGCTGCTTACCTGTGATAGTGCTTCATGTAGATGTGCTCAATGGTGGCATCTTTCCCATGTCAACATCATCAACACTGATTGATGATAGACTGCATCCTTCTCATGAAAATTATAAATCCCAGATGCAAAAAATATGGAACAGCTGCAAAAAATGTTGGAAGGTCTTAGCAGATCAGGCAGCATCTGTGGAAAGAGAACTAGAGTTATTTTTCCGATTGAGGGCTTGAGTGGAGTGCATGAGAATTAGTATGTGAGTAAGTCATTACGAGTTCCAAAGGGCTGCCTAAGAACATGATTGACCAACCTCCCATAACATTCTATCAAAAGGACAAGCTTAATGTAGCTTGAGCTACAATAATTGTGGGATTAAATCCATTAATGTGAAACTGAAAGTAAATGAATAACAATGTATATTGTCTTTTCTTTCATCTCTGCCAGTAAAATCATTGACATTTAATTTTATTGACTTTCAACTATACACCCTCCTCAGTAAAACACGTTCAATCAAATCACCATTTCTTAAGATATTGTCTCCCAGTGCTGCATCGGTTACGTCAATCTCTGAATGAAGTTTGCAAACTTTTCTCTGAAACTGGAATATGTGCACAAAATACTTTTAACGTGCTTCAGAATAACAGAAGATCTGCTGGAAGAACTTAGAATATGTTTCAGAATAACAAAAATCCCAGCAGTTCCAGCAGCATCCGGGGAAGGAAAGAAATAGTTTATGTTTTGCGTGGACAACCCGAAACATCAAAAAGCTTCTTACGTCCCACAGGTGTTGCTCAGCACGCTGTGTTCCTCCAGCAGGTTGTATATTACTCCAGATTCCAGTAACTATCATCTCTTGTGTCACCATATACTTTGGAATGTTGAGCCGTAAAAGCTTCTAGCTACTGAATTATCAAAGAATTGTAGTTGCTTAGATTAACCAAGGAAAACAAGTTTTACCTTTGACTATCTATGTCAATGGAAATTATATATTCAAAGTTAAACATGTCAAATTTGCTAATGTTACCCTAAGATTACTATCAACCTTTCAGACTGTTAGGTCTGTTTATCAATCTCTGGTTGAGAAGTCAGTAGAGTAATTAATTCACAGATTGTTACTGAGAACGAACAACATGCAGGAATGATTTACCTAGTCCTGAATGGATATAGTCAGTAGTTACTCTCTTCTTGCCGCTGTCCCCGGAAGCATGCATTATCAACTTGCAATAAGTGCAATTAATGCAGGATTATCAGTTGCACCCACACTGTAAGGTATGATTAAATGCTACCATGAGCTGAGCCCCACCCCGCCCCATCCCCACCAGCTATTATTCAGCAATTTACTCTTTAAAAGTAAAAATGGTTGTCTTGCTGTATTGAAGGCAGACTACATCATCTCTATGCCTGACATCAGGCTACCAGAACATACAGCAGTCTCTGAGCTCTGACAAGAGAGTTCCAGAGGACAAGAAAAATGTTTTAAGGATATTCTCAAAGCTTTGCTGAAAAAATATAAAATACTCAGTGACTTGTGGGAATCTCTGAGCCTTAACTACTCAAATTGGAGAAGGTGTCCAGGGAAGGTAGAACGGTTTGAGTATCTTTGTCAGGGGCTTCTGAAGGTTAGATGATGAATAGAGCACAGAACCTCCAAAAGTAATCACCTGCCTCATCCCTTCACACAGCTCCTGCCTTGCCTGTGACAGAGACTACAAATCCTGCATTGGACTTTTCAAATATACCAGAAGCCATAAAATTGGAGTGGAAGTCAAAACTGCTTGACTCTGAGAGATGGCCTGATTGAGTGTGCAGTGTTCTCTGACTGAAGAGATAAGGGACTGCAGAGGCTGGAACCTGGAGCAATGAACTACCTTCTGGAGGAGCTCAGCAGGCCAAGCAGCATCTGTGTGGAGCGAGAAGAATTGTTGACGCGTCAGGTGAAAACCCTGCATCAGGACTGAGGGGAAGAGGGGCGATGGCTGGAATAAAGAAGGAAGGGGGTGGGATCAAAGCCATTGATGATCGAAGTGATGGGTGGAATGAACAGGAAAGGGGGTGTTGACAGATGACATAGGAGAGGTGTAATGGTGGAACTGGGAGACATGCACATAGAAAAGAAGAGAAGAGTGGAGCTAAGATGGGGGTGGGAAGGCTGAAGATGGAGAGAGCTGCTCAGACGGTGACAAGCAGGAACACAAAGAGTCAAGTACTTGAATCTGATAAGTAAGGAAGTTATAATGGGAACACCAGTGACAGAGAGGAGAAACTGGGACCAGAAGGGGGAGGAGGGAGAACCCTGTAAATGAATAGAACCAGGAAGAGGAGGGGAACGGGAGTAGTTGATGGGGAGCTCAGGGGAGGGAGGGTTGGAAAGGGGACAAAAATAAGAGCAGAGAAGGACGATCACAAGGAGAGGGGTTTGTTGAACCAGAGGTGAGGGTTAACCGAAAACACAAAATTCAATGTTCAAACCTTTGCATTGTAAATTACCCATACAAAATATAAGTTCTATTCAGTTGAAAATTTTTGCAGTACAGAAATTTTCTAACTTATGAGTGAATGAGTCATGATTAAAACAGAACATGAATCAGTTTTCTTACACGATGACATAAGATACTCATAAAAGTCAAATCAATTAAAGATCGCACATGTTGCTCTATTTTCTATTAGTTGTCTTTGTAAGCAAATTACATTGTCGATTCAAACGTATTATTTCCTTTACATGTTTGTTCACAGAAATCCTGTGCCATTGACATTTTATGCACCATTCATGTTCATTTTCATTATTAAAAAGAGACATTTTTTTCTCTGTCTCCTTGTTTTGGGTGAGGTGCTTTCGAAGCCCTGTTGTAAGTTGTCACTGTCTTAAACAGCTGCTACTCTCAATATAATAACAATCAAATTAACTCAATTAGCAAGAACAAATGTAAAGAGTTGGCCTTCATGAATAATACCATTGTATCAAAGAGTTAGCCCCTTCTGTTTGCAGATGTAATAAAGGCTCTAAGCAAACACAAAAAGAGCAATCATGTTCAATCATCTTTTCCACACCATCTCCTTTTGTTTGATTTATAAGATGATTACATGGCTTATGGGTTTCAAATAGCTTGTATTACACCCATTCTTACCGATTACTTATTAACTGGATTATTTAATGTCATTTCCAGTACAAAAGTGTGAAGGAGAATAAAATAATTGTTGCGCCAGATCCAATGCAGCACCAAAAATCCATAATAAGATAAAGAACACAACAATAAATATAAATACACAAGATAGCTTATAGACAAAGACTGATGTATGTCCATAAAGTGATGCTAGACGCTGGAATGTCTACACATAAGGTGACTCTGACAGGAACTGATAAAATACTGGTGGTGGTGGGTTAGTGAGTGGAGGTATTGATCAGCTTTACTGATTGAGGAAAGTAAGTGTTTTTGTGGCTGGGGGTCCTGGCAAGGATGCACTGTAGCCTCGTCCGTGATGGGACAGCCCATGAGCAGTGTGGGTGGGATTCTTCATGATGTTACTGGTCTTTTTCCTGCACCTTTCTGTGTATGTGTCCTTCATGGTGGTAGGCAGGTGCTGTTGATGTGTTGAGCAGTTTTGACTACCTGTTGTAGAGCTTTCCTGTCCACTGCAGTGCAGTTTCCATATTATGCAGTGATACAGCATGTTAGGATACTCTCTACTGCACATCTGTCAAAGAACATGAGCGTTAAAGGGCACAGTCCAGCATGTATTTTGTTTTATTTATTTGTTTTTCAATGCAGTGCAGGTCTATTATTTTCCCAGGGTCTGTAGGTTAGAACTGTGTTTTATGATATTAACAAAACCAATGCTTATTGACAGTTTGCCCAATGGGGTTGTGAGCTGAAAAATACTTTCAGGTTTGGTTGAAGTGTACGGGCAAGACAAAGGTATACAAAAGAGATGGATGAAGCCTCGTAAATAGAAAAATTTATTTTGGTCATGTGTTTTTTAGCTGAAGTGCCTGGAACCAAAGACTGAAAGGGAATTCAGTGGATGATTAATGGTACAGCAATCATATATTGCCAATAGCAAACACACTCCCAACCTTAGCATTGAGCCCTGTACTGCAGCTTGTTAAGGGATACCAAAATGACAGAGTGTTGGTAGCTCAAGCACCTTCTACTAGCTTTCATTTTAATAGAAAAGTTAAGGTTGGCTGCATTGATTGTTCGACTGAATACTGAAACAAACAAAGGCAGAGGAAGAGTCCATTCAGCAACATCAGTCCACAACAGCTTTTACAAAGATAAATCCAATTGGCCAGGTTTCTCTAGACTTTCTTTCCCTATATCTCCACAATATTATACTTAATATTTATCAAATTACAGTATTGCTTTGCACTGCTGTAACTATATGTTATAATTATGTGGTCTTGTCAGTGTTAGTCTTTGGTTTGTCTTGTTTTTTTTTTGTGATATCACTCCGGAGGAACATTGTATCATTTCTTAATGCATGCATTTCTAAATGACAATAAATGAGGACTGAGTGTCCTCATAATCTCACATAAGATGACAAAGTAAGAACCCATTTGGCCCAGTGGGGTCATGCTATCACCCAGGAGGGTTCAAGTTCAAGTTGAACCGTCATTCAACCATACGTGAATACCCATGAATACAGCCAAACGAAGCAGTGGTACTCTTGTTACGAGAATACACATAAAATTAAGATGTTTGCTGGCCTGGGCTAGCATCAGTGGCATCAGCAGTTGGTCTGCCACCTGCCCTCAGGGGAAGGAGAGATAAGGAACAATGGAGCAGCGTCTGGAGATGTGTAATGGAGGGACGTGGGAGAGGGAGCTGTCTGGAGCGGCTCCCCCTTTGAACCCTGAACTGTTTGAAGTGATGGACAGGCGATACCCCAGCAGGGGGATAAAAAGGGACAGGTTCGCTAAGACAGACACACACGCCACCCGAGGTAACAAGACCATGGAAGCGGTGCGCCTCTCACGAGTGGTGAGAAGTACCGGACAACGCACAGGGTGGAAAGGTACGATCAGCGGGAACCCGGTGTGTGTCCGCCCTTGCCTGGGTGCCGGGTTCACTGCAGAGGATCGACCGCATCTGGAGGAGGGGTCACAGTCGGTGACCTCAGGTGACATCACCAAGGACCCGCCCAAATGCTGTTTGTGAGCCATCCCGCTGGTCTGTGAGTGAAGCCGTTCTGAATGATCAGTTGTTCCTGTTCTCTCTGTCTCTCTTCCCCCACCTTGTCCATCGCCATGGCAACGATTACTGCGAACTGAACTACAAACTGGACTGAACTTTGAGTCATTTTGAAATTGGTCATTTACCCCTAGACAACGATAGAGCTTGATTGATGCTGTTATCTTAATGCTGTGCCCATGTGTGTTTATCATCACTGAACTGTTGCATTTATTATCCTTTCGATTACTGTGTTGCTTGTTTCTTTAATAAAACTTTCTTAGTTCTAGTAATCCAGACTCCAACTGAGTGATCCATTTCTGCTGGTTTGGCAACCCAGTTACGGGGTACGTAACACTCTGTAGTCAAGGTGAAAAACAAATTACCAATAGTGTTACACAGCAGAAGGCACACATATCACATACAAGACTATCTCATTAGTCCCATTCCCCTCTTCTTACTTCCCTGTATCACTGCTACTGAACATTTGGGTTATTTCATATCACAATAACTGTGGGAATAATGACAAACAGTGGTGATATGACCATACCCTGTCAAGTCACATTGGCATTTCAAAGTGCAAGTTGACTCTTGTTAACTTTTCATATCAAGGCAACACATGATAACATAACTCATAAAAACTGGTGTATAAAGTCAAAGTCAAAGATTGAAAGTACATTTATTATCAAAGTATGCATAAATTATACAATTTTGAGATTTGTCTGCTTACAGGCAGCCACAGAACAAGAAACCTGAAATAACCCAATTTAAAAGAAGGCCAACACCCAATGTGCAGAGAAAGAGAAGAAAAAAACACAAATCGCAAACACAAAAACGCAAACAATAGAAACAAGCAACAACACTCTGTTCTAAATTGAGTTTTTAGATCCGAATCCCTGGAGCAGCCCGGAGTAGGCCCACAACCTCGATTTCAGTTCATCGTATTAGCGGGGCAAATCTGTCGCTGAAGCAGCCTCAAAGCCTCAGCTCAGCGGAGGGAGAGTAAACATCGCGGGAGAATGAGCGAACTGGACCTGACCCTTGCCTCCAGTCCCGACACCCTGTCTTTTCCACTCTAACCGAACCAGTCACATCATTATATCGTCTTCCGGGGGATATCAATTTCAAATCTTTTTCAATCCCACATACTGTACATTCACCTATTTCTTCTATGTCAATCTCAATTTAATTTCAACACCTATATATTACATTAATAACCAAACTTAATGTTTTATAATTTAAATGCTTCATGTTTAAAATACAAACAAGCCTGAACGTATAGACACCAGGAAAAAGAATTTTGAAAATTGAACATCAGACTCTATCAAGCTTGATTTTCTTAGGCAAATACAGAAATTTAAGTAACTGCTGCATACAAATCACAATTTGCTCTTTCAAAATCCCCAGAACGAAAGCTTGTGTGTTGTTTTTACAGTAAATAGGTATTACTCATTGAATGGTACTGAAAAGATTGGAACATTATTCTGGGTCATGAATTGTAATTGTTGCAATAAATGTATCAACATGAATATTAAGAGTACATGATTTAAGTGCATTAGTAGAAAATAAAATAAATGTGATTTAATGTACTCGCAATGATTGTGTTTCATTTCAGCTTTAGTGAAGTATTATTTTCAAATATAAGTGTTATTCACAAAATAAAAACTGAAATTTCAATTTGACTGTAAAATAAATTATTGCTATACTCTCACATGGGAGTACTGATAACTAGTAAACTTTTGAGCAAACCAAAAGAATTTCTCTCTGAAATATGTTCAAATAGAATCAGTCAAGCATCTTCAATAGTTCTTCCTAAATATCAGAAAGTAAAGGCCAGGATTTTGCAGCCATAACAACAGCAAAAGTTTCAGTGTTTGTCATCATTACTTTATGAAATTGGCAGCAAATTCAGAATTTTCAACTTAATGCAAAAATCCAAAAGCTGTCGTCTGCAATTCAGCCCCTCACCATATGATTATGATGGGCAAAAATGCAGCTTTCTCCTCTAAAATTAAAAGAAATCACTTGAATTTAACATTAATTTAAGCATTTTCCTACTATTGTGTATTTAAAATTTCAGTATTATTTGAGTAATATTGTGAATATATATTGTTTGATTAAGCATTCTTTGTTATTTATCCAATTCATCACGGGTTATATGTAAAAGTATGTGAACGTGCACACCTCACTAAAAAGTAGAAATGAAACTAAGAGCAACACAGATAAAAGTTGCTGGTGAACGCAGCAGGCCAGGCAGCATCTCTAGGAAGAGGCACAGTCGATGTTTTGGGCCGAGACCCTTCGTCAGGACTAACTGACAGAAGAGCTAGTAAGAAATTTGGAAGTGGGAGGGGGAGGGGTGATCCGAAATGATAGGAGAAGACAGGAGGGAGAGGGATGGAGCCAAGAGCTGGACAGGTGATTGGCAAAAGGGATATGAGAGGATCATGGGATAGGAGGCCTAGGGAGAAAGAAAAGGGGGGGGGGGAATTAATCTTTACAGTAGAGGAGGCAGTGGATAAACATATCAGAATGGGAATGGAACGTGGAAGTAAAATGTGTGGCCACTGGGAGATCTTGCTTTCTCTGGCGGACAGAGCGTCCCAGTGGCCACACATTTTAATTCCACGTCCCATTCCCATTCTGATTTGTCTATCCACGGCCTCCTCTACTGTAAAGATGAAACCACACTCAGGTTGGAGGAACAACACCTTATATTCCATCTGGGTAGCCTCCAACCTGATGGCATAAACACTGACTTCTCAAACTTCCACTAATGCCCCACCTCCCCCTCGTACTCCATCCGTTATTTATTGATATACACACATTCTTTTTCTCTCTCTCCTTTTTCTCCCTCTGTCCCTCTCACTATAACCCTTGCCCATCCTCTGGGTTTTCCGCCCCTCCCCCTTTTCTTTCTCCCTAGGCCTCCTGTCCCATGATCCTCTCATATCCCTTTTGCCAATCAACTGTCCAGCTCTTGGCTCCATCCCTCCCCCTCCTGTCTTCTCCCATCATTTCGGATCTCCCCCTCCCCCTCCCACTTTCAAATCTCTTACTAGCTCTTCTTTCAGTTAGTCCTGACGAAAGATCTTGGCCCGAAACGTCGACTGTACCTCTCTCCTAGAGATGCTGCCTGGCCTGCTGCGTTCACCAGCAACTTTTAAGTGTATTGCTTGAAATTCCAGCATCTGCAGATTTCCTCGTGTTAGCAAATGAAACTAAGACGTAGACCCATCTTATCCCCAGGCTCCCATGTTTTTCTTTTGATTAGTTTATGTTTTGGATTTACAGAACATAACAGTGGTGAAGAGGAAGTTTTAAATGAACCCAAGATGATTTACCTACTTGTTGAAGCACAGCGAGACATTTGAGTTTAAAAAAAGTGCAATGAGACGTTCGAATTTAAAAAAAACAGTACAGTACATGTCTCGTTGGAAGGCAGAGAGAGAAACAGTCAAGTAATAAAATGGCAGAAAACAAATGAATTCACAGGTTTTTAAGAAGTGAGTAGCAGGTGATAATAACAACTAAAAAAAGAGCAGAAATGGCGGGCTACATTCGAAAGATAGATTCATTTGATTGCACAAAAGATAACAGGCTGCTATATACTGAGCAAACTGAGCAGTATTTTGAATCACATGAAATAGCCAATGAGAAACAAGTGCCAGTTTTGCTGAGTGCATAGGGGGGAAGAATATACAGTTTGCTTAGATGTTTAACTGCTCCAACCAAACCAGCCAAAATGAGCTTTAATGATATCATGAATATGATACAAGAACATTTCAAACCGAAACCATTGTTGATTGCAGAACACTTTAAGTTTCATAAGTGGAATCAACAGGAAGTGGGGGGGGGGCGGGTGTCCATTGCATCGTACAAGACTGAATTGAAAAGATTGCCTAAGCATTGTCAGTTCAGTGATGGGCTTAATGGTGCACCGAAAGATCATTTAATTTGTGGAATCTTACAAGAAATCATTCAAAAATTGCTACTAACTGAAGCACAGTTCAGATTTAAAAGGACAGTTAAAATCACTCGATACATTGAAAGAGCAGACAGAGTTGCAGTCAGGAATGAAAATGAGCATCGAACAAAATTGTAAGTCTAAACAGAAACCTGCCTGGCTGAACAAACTGTATTACCATAGTGGCAGGGACTCACATACATCAGACCAATGCAGGTTTAAAGGTAAAGCTTGCAGAAAATGCAACAAAGTAGGTCATATACAAAGAGTATGTTGAGCAGACAAAAATAAATGGACTGCACAGGCAAGAGAAAAAGATAAAAAAAAATCAAGTTGCAATTTCAAAAAGAGCACTAATCTGCTGCTGTTGATGAAAAATCTGATCATGATGGGACTGACACAGGGCCGAGTAGCCTTGAGATTTACAATGTGAAAGCTAACAAGAACAAGGAATATGGCTTACAGCAGAAGCGATTGGCTAATTAATTAAAAAGGAGTTGTACCCTGACTTGGCTGTTTCAGTCATTCCACAGAATGAGTTTGAACAACATTTCAAAGATACTGAACTGAAGCCTGCTGATATCCAATAAGAACGTAAGATGTAGGAGCAGAATTAGGCCATCTGGCCCATCGAGTCTGCTCTGCCATTTCATCATGGCTGATCCCTCTCAGCCCTAATCTCCTGCCTTCCCTCCGTTTCTCTTCATGCTCTGATCAATCAAGAATCTGCCTAAATATACATAAAGGTGTGGCCTTTACAGCTACCTATGGCTACAAATTCCACAGATTTCCTGGAGAATTCCACAGAATGATACTGGAGAAAAGATAACTCCTGTGGGAGTGACATCCATAACAGCGAAATGCAATAATCGACCAGCCACATTGGGCTCGTATGTGGTAAAAACAGGAGGGCCAGCAATGTGGGGCCATGATTGGGTGAAACAATTACAACTTGATTGAAGATTCATCCACAATTTGCATGCCACATCCAATGCAATGGAGTCAACTGAAAACGAAATAAGAAATGTACTGCAACACACACAAAATGCTGGAGTAACTCAGCAGGCCAAGCAGCATCTGTGGAAAAAAGTACAGTCAACGTTTCGGACTGAGACCCTTCGGCAGGACTGGAGAAAAAAAGCTGAGGAGTAGATATA
The DNA here is from genome assembly GCF_963921235.1 of Mobula hypostoma. NCBI lineage: Eukaryota > Metazoa > Chordata > Chondrichthyes > Myliobatiformes > Myliobatidae > Mobula > Mobula hypostoma. The sequence goes on from NC_086109.1 coordinate 77,744,532, forward strand.
AAAAGTTGGGTGGGGGGAGGGAGAGGAGAGAGAAGCACAAGGTGATAGGTGAAACCAGGAGGGGGAAGGGCGAAGTAAAGTACTGGGAAGTTGGTTGGTGAAAGAGATACCGGGCTGGAGAAGGGGGAGTCTGATAGAAGAGGACAGAAGGCCATGGAAGAAAGAAAAGAGGGGAGGAGCAACAGAGGGAGGTGATGGGTGGGCAAGGAGATAAAGTGAGAGAGAGAAAAGGAGTTGGTGAATGTTGAAGGTGGGTGGGGGCATTAACAGAAGTTTGAGAAAGCGATGTTTATGCCATTGGGTTGAAGGCTACCCAGTTTGAACATAAGGAGTTGTTATTCCAATGTCATGGTCCTGACCGTAAATTCCTCACGTTCTCCTAATTCCCTTTTCCTCGTGTTCTCCTGGGCTCCTTGATTGCAGCACCTGATTCTCATCTAAAACCTGCAGCATAAAAACCCCGGTTTTGCATCTACTCATCGCCAGACCATTGTTTCTGCCAGTGTGGTCATTCACGTTCCCGGCTGCTCAGGACTGTGTATTCTAAGTTTTACTTTGGTACCAAGGTTTACCTGTGTAACTCTGTCTCTTCGTGCTAAGATAAGTATTGCCTGCCGTTTGCCTTTCCATTAAACACTTCGTGTCAAGGTAAGTGTTGCCTGCCGCCTGTCTCCTGTTCGTTGTTCAGCTCCAGCAACGCCCGGTGTCAAGAAAAGTTTTGTCTGCCTCCTGCTTTTCCGTTCACTCTCCTGTTTGCCCTTCAGTTCCTGCCACGCTCACGCCCTCGTCTGCATCCTAACTCAATCTCCGTGCCAGTGTCCTGCGTTTGGGTTCGCCCATTCTCTGCAACATCCAGCCTGAGTGTGGCCTCATCACGACAGTAGAGGAGGCCATGGATAGACATATCAGAATGGGAATGGGAAGTGGAATTAAAATGGGCGGCCACTGGGAGATCCCACTTGTTCTGGCGGATGGAGCATAGGTGCTCGGTGAAATGGTCTCCCAATCTACATTGGGTCTCACCAATATACAGGAGGCTAGACAGGAAGCACCGGACACACTAAACACTTGTTTAGCAGAACAAGTGCTACACCTGCCCCTACACCTCTTCCCTCACTACCATTCAGGGCCCCCAAACAGTCCTTCCAGATGAGGAGACACTTCACCTCTGAGTATGTTGGGGTCATATACTGTGTCCAGTACTCCCAGTGACAATGGACAAAGCACTGTGAGGTTACTTTCAAAAAGACAAAGGAATTTGTAACCTCAGACGCTGTACCCCCACATTATGATCCACATCATCCAGTGAAGCTTGTTTGTGACGCCTCTCCTTACCGTATAGGTGCGGTCATGTCACATGTTATGAGTGACGGTAGTGAAAACCCTATAGCCTTTGCATCACATTCCCTTACCGCTTCTGAGAAAAATTACGCACAGATTGACAGAGAGGCCTTGAGCCTGGGTTTGGGGTATAAGACATTTTAACCAGCACCTGTATGGGACAAAATTTACCCTCATTACTGATTATCAACCACTAGTGTTGAAATCGTACAAGACATTGGTAAGGCCAAATTTGGAGTATTGTGTACAGTTCTGGTCACCGAATTATAGGAAAGATGTCAACAAAATTGAGAGAGTACAGAGAAGATTTTCTACAATGTTACCTGAGTTTCATCTCCTAAGTTACAGAGAAGGTAACTTGAACAAGTTGGGTCTTTATTCTTTGGAGCGTAGAAGGTTGAGAGGGGACTTGATAGAGGTATTTAAAATTATGAGGGGGATAGATAGAGTTGACGTGGATAGGCTTTTTCCATAGAGAGTGGGGGAGATTCAGACAAGTGGACATGAGTTGAGAGCTAAAGGGCAAAAGTTTAGGGGTAACATGAGGGGGAACTTCTTTACTGAGAGAGTGGTAGCTGTGTGGAACGAGCTTCCAGCAGAAGTGGTTGAGGCAGGTTCGATGTTGTTTAAAGTTAAATTGGATAGCTATCTGGACAGGAAAGGAATGGAGGGTTATGGGCTGAGTGCAGGTCGGTGGGACTAGGTGAGAGTAAGAGTTCGGCACGGACTAGAAGGGCCGAGATGGCCTGTTTCTGTGCTGTAATTGTTATATGGTTATAGTGTATATTGTCAATCCACAGAAGGGTGTTACACAAATGCAGCAGCACAAATGCAGAGATGGGCTGTTTCTTGGAGCACACAATTACAAGACTGAAATCAAAAGGATGACTAATCATAAAAATGCTGAAGGTTTGTCCTGTATACCCTTGGAAAATGACATACCTGAACATTTTACAAAAGAGGACACTCATCTTGATGTATTTTACCTAATGCAAATTGAAAGTCTCCCTATAATGGCAGAGGTGATCCAAAGGGAATCTAGAGAAGACTCCACACTGCCTCAGATCTACCTGACAACCCAAAGTTGCTGGAAAAAGAAGCAGAAACTTTAGTTCCCCCATTCTTACCAGCACCAGGATTAACGTCCTTGACGGGGGGTGGGGGGGGGGGTTGTGTTGTGTGGGGATTGAGAACTGTTAAACCACGCAGGTTGAGAACTGGAGGAGCTACATTCTGATCATCTAGGTGTGGTCAAAGCATTGTCTCAAAGCTTTTTCTAGTGGCCTGGGATAGACCAGTAGATCAAGAAGGTTGCCGTGCACCGTTCAGAATGCCAACGTGTCCAGAAGATGCCAGGAAAAGCGTCTCACTATCACTGGGAATAGTTCACATTGCCATGGCAGGGGATTCATGTGGATTTTGCCTGAGAATTCACGGGGACAAATTTCCTGGTAGTAGTGGATGCAGTTACAAAGTGGCCAGAAGTGTTTCCAAAGCCTCCACTACAGCCTCACACAGTGTCGATGTGTTGAGAAGCCTCTTCTCAAGTATTGGTGTTCTAGAATACTTAGTCAGCGACAGTAGACTGTAGTTTGTTTTGGAGCAGTTTCAGTTATTTCTGAAAATGAATGGAATAAGACATATTACATCTGCACAGTCCCACGGATGATCCCACTGAAATCATCCTAAAAATCCTGAGAGTTATGTAAGGTGCTGAGCATCTAGTGGAGAACCAAGCACTAATTATTGTCCAGCAAATAATCTCTCAAAATTCTAATATTTTCTCAATTATGGTTCCTTATATGAATATTTCAATATGTTAGGTATTCAAAATGCAATCAGTGGCCACTTTATTAGGTACACCTGTACACCTGCTTGTTAATGTAAACCTCTATCAGCCAATCATGTGGCAGCTACTCAATGCATAAAAGCATGCAGACATGGTCAAGAGTTTCAGTTGTTTTTCAGACCAAATATCAGAATGGACAAGATCTTAGTGACTTTGACTGTGGAATGATTGTTGGTGCTAGATGGGGTGCTTTGAGTATCTCAGACACTGCTGATCTCCTGAGAATTTCACCCACAACAGACTCTAGAGTTTACAGAGAATGGTGTGAGAGACAAAAGAAAACATCCGATGAGTGGCAGCTCTGTGGGCAAAAGCACTTCGTAAATGAGAGAGATCAGAGGAGAATGGCAAGACTGGTTCAAGCTGACAGTAATTTTAATAACCATGCATTACAACAGTGGTGTGCAGAAGAGCATCTCTGAATACACAGCACATCAAGCCTTGAAGTGAATGGGCTACAGCAGCACAAGACCATGAACATACGCTCAGTGGCCTCTTCATTAGGGACAGAAAGTATCTAATAAAGTGGCCACTGACTGTAAATAGATAACATTTTATGTTTCAGCATCAATATTTATTATGTGCATGTTTCAGTCATTATTTAGTATTCAATGTGAAGGTTACATGGTTAATTAAAAATCAAACTGCTTCCTTCCTTGTTTACCATCCAGTGTAATTTTTTAATGTGATTGGTTGCTCACCACAGAGCTTTTGTAACCTCTTGGACTGATCGCTGAGGTCAACAGAGAGTGTCATTGCTACACCATTGACAGCAGATTCCGGGCACTAACACAATGTTCATTCTAGAAAAGGAAGTTGGTTTTCTTTCTTTGTGAAACATAGTTCCACTTCCTGAAACAAGAGAGAATCTGCAGATGCTGGAAATCCAAGTGAAACACCCTGGTTTCCTTGGTGGCATAAGTCTAGGGAAGACAACCTCCGGCCCCACCAAACTTGTGAGACTGAGACGCACTTGACCCCACCTCAAATCCCAGTTTGTGTGGACACTGTGTGATTTGCTACCCTGTGACAAATTAATGCCACAAAGTAACATACAGCACACTGCATACGATTAAAGCAGTTATAATTATGATTCTTAACTAAAGGGTTAGTAAAGAATAACAAAAAGAAAAGGGCCCATTCTAATTAAGCAGTCAAATGTGCACAAGTTGGAGCTCATCACGCACTGGGCCCTCGGTCACCATGAAAGCGCACACCACCTTCCAAACATCATTCGCAATCCATCTTGAGCAAACGGGTCTCCCACCGGATCATACGCTATGACCGGTTCTCCCCAGCATCTTCTCTCTTCATCTTCTCTTGATCAAAAGCCCCAAGCCCACCCTTAGTGTCCCTCACCAGAGAAACCTCCCCTTAATCCGACCATCCTAATTGGATGGCACACATTTCTCCTCTCTCTTATCTTCAACGGTAACTCAAACAAGCATGAAAACAGAACAGACTGCTCTTACAGAACCATCAAAATGAAATACATACAGCCTAACAGTAAAAATATGAATCAGGGCATTACACTAGCAGCACATACAGAATGCTGGAAGAACTCAGCAGGCCAGGCAGCATCTATGGAAAAAAGTACAGTCGACGTTTCGGGCCAAAACCAAGGTCTCAGCCTGAAACGCCGACTGTACTTTTTTCCATGGATGCTGCCTGCCCTGCTGAGTTCCTCCAGCATTTTGTGTGTGTTGCTTCTACTGCCTGAAATGTAGTTTATAAAATACGATTTTCCAAAACCTCTTCAATTACAGATAACATTGAATATAGCAGTTCTGGGAAACTGAAAGGAATTAACAGTCTTGAGTTTACTCAAGGATGACGAAAAGGAAACTTATCAGAAGGGTTGCAAGAACAGAAACAAATTGTCATCTTTGTTTGACTTGTGATTCTGACACTTGTAGTATATGTAGAGTTACTCGGACTTGATGTTTCAATTCCTGTGGTAAGTCGGCACTCTTGATGTTGGCAGTGGGTTTGGAGTGGTGACAAGGAGGGAGGGTGGGTACATCATCGGGGTCATCAGGTGGGCATCCTCCTTCTTTGACGTTTCATTGATAAGCCCACGACGTCTCCAGAGGGCTCAACGGTGTTACCTGACATCCCAGATACACCCCCCTCAGTTCCATACCCTCCTGTCTTCATCTTGCAGCCCAGTTGTTGTCTTTCCTTTTAATCCAAATCCAATTGCTGCTTTCTTCTGCTGCATTTCTTCTGGTCAAAGAACACTGAGGCTGTCTACAAGAAGGGTCAGAGCCATCTCTATTTCTTGAGGGGACTGAGGTCCTTTAACATCTGCTGGACAATGCTGAGGATGTTCTACAAGTCTGTGGTGGCCAGTGCTATCATGTTTTCTGTTGTGTGCTGGGACAGCAGGCTGAGGGTAGCAGACACCAACAGAATCAACAAACTCATTCGTAAGGCCAGTGATGTTGTGGGGATGGAACTGGACTCTCTGACGGTGGTGTCTGAAAAGAGGATGCTGTCCAAGTTGCATGTCATCTTGGACAATGTCTCCCATCCACTACATAATGTACTGGGTGGGCACAGGAGTACATTCAGCCAGAGACTCATTCCACCGAGATGCAACACAGAGCGTCATAGGAAGTCATTCCTGCCTTTGGCCATCAAACTTTACAACTCCTCCCTTGGAGGGTCAGACACCCTGAGCCAATAGGCTGGTCCTGAACTTATTTCCTGGCATAATTTACATATTACTATTTAATTATTTATGGTACAACTGTAACGAAAACCAATTTTCCCCAGGATCAATAAAGTATGACTATGACTATGACTATTTGCCAAGGACTTGATTGCTTGTTGGAGGGAGTGACCCCTCACCCCCACCTTCTTCGATAGACTGGTAGTAGATGTAGCAACAAATCCCCTGCATCCCACTTCTACAGAGAAAATCTTGGTCCTCCAGCCATTCTGGGCAGCTTCCGTTGCCAGTTCAGAGTACTTGGTCATTTTTCCTCTCATAAGATTCTTCGACACCATCTTCCCATGGCACTGTCAATTCCACAACATATGCCAGCTTGGCTGTTGTGGACCACAGGACCATGTCTGGCCGGAGTGTTGTAGCCGCAATGTTGGGGGAAACACAAGCTTTTCTTCCAAGTTCACGTCCATTTTCCAGTCCCGCGCAACTTGCAGAATGCTTACATCTTTTGATGTTATATGGTGCTCTGGAGGTTGGCCTGCTAGTACAAATCGTGTGATGTGGACATTTCCTGCCGATGTTTGTGGGAGAGCATTAGGGTTGAAACAGTAGTTGGATGTCGCAATGCAATAATGCAATTACGCAGACTAAGTAATGGAATGAGTTAAAAGGACAGTGTAGCACACACAAAGTGCTGGAGGAACTCAGCAGGTCAAGCAGCATTTATGGACAGAAATAGACTTGCAGTGTTTCATGAGTCCTGATAAGGGGCCTCAGCCTGAATCTCTTGTGTTTAAAAAGACAGTGCCTTCTTGAAAAAGATCTAGTTTTTTCCTGGTGTATACGATGAATAAACTCTTCTCGGCCTTCCAGTGCCTTCTTGTAAAAATGCTTAGCAAAACTAATAAAAATGAGTGATTCAAATAATTTTCATTGATGTTCAATTATTTATATCCATACATAGACTAAGGAAAAAATTTCCGAAACATCTGAAGATAATGCCCTCTAGATATTTCCCTTTCAACCAATGGTTCTGTGTTTATTTATATTCATGTTCATGGGATTTTCATTTACTTCCATCCAATCAAACTACAACATACCGCAAATGCCAGCATGGATAGAGTCTGCTTTCTCATTTGAACTGAATGTATAATCAATGAAACAGAACAATGCCAATTCTCCTTTCGTTTTGCTGTGGTTATCCCAAGGTTCAGCACATCCTGGAGATTTATTACACCAGACTAATTGTTCCCAGGGAAAATGATGTTTGCCTCCAGGACACAACCATAAAGCACAAAACTGTGCATCATGAGGCCTTTGGGAATAAACATGAATAATAAAAAAATCCTACTCAAATTTTCTTTGCTGATTCATACCATCATAGGAAATAGATGACTAAATTTTTGCAGGCCCATTATTGCAATTAGATTAACAGAGTTAGAGTCATAGAGTAATAGAAAAGTATAGGGCAGAATCTGGCCCATTTAGTCCATGCTGAAACTTTTAATCTGCCTACTCCCATTGACCTTAGCCTCCATACCACTACCATCCAGGTACCTGTTCATGTAATGGGCAATGTTAAAAACTGCCGAAAGAGAAGATCAGGGTCTCTGATATAATACCAAATATATTGGCATACTTTAATTCTGTCCCTAGAAGCTTATTTGATTTTTTTTAAAAATTCTCACAGCACTTAGCTCATGAAGTCTATGCCAGCTCTCAGAACTATCCCTCCACCCTATCTAAACAGCACACCACCCCTTATTATTTATCTGCTGAACAGATAAGTTTGATCATTTGCAGCACTTGTCAGCTAGGGTGATCAGGAACCAGACACTCAGTGGCCACTTTATTAGGTATAAGAAACTGAGTGCATTTCCGAACGTTCTGGTCTTCTGTTGCTGTGGCCCATCCACTCTAAGCATCGACATGTTGTGCTTACAGAGATGCTCTTCTGCACACCTAATAACCACATGTTTATTTGAGTTACTGTCGTCTTTCTGTCAACTGGAACCAGTCTGGCTACTTTCCTCTCTTACTAACGAGGCATTTTCACCCACAGAACTGCTGTTCACTTGATTTTTTTTTTGTTTCTTTCACAATTCTCTGTAAACTCTAGAAACTGTTGTGCACATTTCTTCCCCATTCAAAGATTCAAAGATTCAAAAAACTTTATTGTCATTCTAATCATACATCAGCTCTGCAGGGCAGAATGAGACAGCGTTTCTCAGGGGCAGTGCAATCATAACATAACAAACGCAACACTAAATAATAAACATAACAATAAATAGTAAAACACAACAGCCACATGTCAGTCAAAATCAGTTATAAGTGTCCAGTTTTATTCGGTCTGAATGACAGCAGACTCTCTTGACCATGTCTGCGTGCTTTTACGCATTGAGTTGCTGCTGGTGACTCATTTCCTGACCCACTGCAAGCTGAGGATGTGACTGTATATTTACCATTTTCCCCAATGAATACAATTCCAATAACACTCTGCACCATTCAGAATGGAACTGAGTAGTACCCACAATAAGCGTTCATTCTCTCAGTCTACACAGCTACAGAATATGCATAGTCATAGAGCACAATGCACAGAAACAAACCCTCAGCCTACCTAGCCCAATCTGATTTGATCTTCTTACTCCCAACTCTATACACTCAGACCATATCCATCCAAACCACTCTTGTCCATGTACTTATCTAAACTTCCCTTAAAATGTTACAATAGAACCCTCATCCACCATTTCTGCTGGCAGCTCATTCCACACTTGCACCACCCTCTCAGTGAAGAAGTTTCCCCTCAGGTTTGGCTAAAATAGTTCACCTTAAACATATGACCTCTAATTGTAGTTTCACCCACCCTGAGGGGGAAAACCTGCATGCATTCACCATTCACTCATTACTTTGTGTACTCCCATCAGTCTCCCTTCGAGCGACTTTCTCTACTGAGGTTTGGTGAGACTAGAACTAGAGGTCATTAGGTTCACTAGGTTAATTCCTGGGATGTCCGGACTATCTTACGCAGAGAGGTTAGAGAGACTGGGCTTGTACTCGCTGGAATTAAGGAGATTGAGGGGGGATCTGATTGAGATATATAAGATTATTAAGGGATTGGACAAGATAGAGGCAGGAAATATGTTCCAGATGCTGGGAGAGTCCAGTACCAGAGGGCATGGTTTAAGAATAAGGGGTAGGTCATTTAGGACAGAGTTGAGGAGGAACTTCTTCTCCCAGAGAGTTGTGGAGGTGTGGAACGCGCTGCCTCAGAAGGCAGTGGAGGCCAATTCTCTGGATGCTTTCAAGAAGGAGCTAGATAGGTATCTTATGGATAGGGGAATCAAGGGTTATGGGGACAAGGCAGGAACCAGGTATTGATAGTAGATGATCAGCCATGATCTCAGAATGGCAGTGCAGGCTCGAAGGGCCGAATGGTCTACTTCTGAACCTATTGTCTATTGTCTATTATTAAGGGTGAAAGGTGAAATATTTAAGGGGAACATGAGGGGGAGCCTTTTCACTCAGGGGGTGGTGAGAGTGTGGAGTGAGCTGCCAGTGGAAGTGGATTCAAAGTTCAAAATGCATTTATCATCAAAATATATATGCACTATACAAACTAGAGAGTCATCTCCTTGCAGGAAACCCCAAAAGAACCCATAAAAAAAACGTCAAACACCCAATGTGCTGATAGAGAAAAAAAACAAATCATGCAAACAATAAAAGTAAGCAAAAAGCATTTAGAATGAAAGTGGGTCCATAGATTCGGGTTTGATTTCAACACTTAAGATAAATTTGGATAGGTACATGGACGGTATGGAGGGCTATTGTCCAGGTGCAGGCTGATGGGACTAGGTAGATTAATAGTTCAGCATGAACTAGATGGGCTGAAGGGCCTGTTTCCCTGCTGTAGTGTTCTATGTCTCTAAAGCCTCTACCTTCTTAGAACTTTGTGTAGATTCAACATGCCCCCAAAACTTTGACGAACCTCTATAGATGCACAGTGGGGAGGATCTTAACTGGTTGCATTAGGCCCTGGTGTGGAAACACCACTGCCAGGAATGAAAAAGCCTAGAGAAAGTGGTGGATATAGCCCGGTCCACCACTGCAAAGTCCTCCCCGCTATTGAACTGATTGTTATGGAGTGCTGCCACAAGAAAGCAGCTTCCATCAAAGATTGTCACCATCCAGGCCAGGCTCCCTTCTTGCTGCTACAATAGCAGGACCTCAAAGGCTTCCTTGGAGAACTTGGAGGAATATTTCTGATCTTACTAGCTGGCCGGTGCTAGATATAATTCTTGCCTTTAGGTTCCCTTTTCTGTTTCACTTCTGAGAAACTGTGTAGTAATTACATCTTTGAAATTTGATTCCTTGTTTCTCCAGGACGTTGAACTTTCATATTTCATGCTTCCTTACAACTAGTAGGTTGCCAGCTCTCAGAACAATGTGATCCCTACGATAATCTTCACTGAATCCTGATGAAGGGTCTTGGTCTGAAACATCGACTATTCATTTCCTTCCATGGATGCTGCCTGTCCTGTGGTGTTCCTTGTACGTGTTGATCCTAATTTTCACTGTAACCTAATCTCCAAGTCCTCATTAACTCCTCCCTAAATTCTACTCCTCACCCGCATATTAGAGCAATTTATTGAGGCCAATAGACCTATTAACGTTTGGGATGTGCGGAGGGGGAATGGGAAACTGAAACACTCAGGGGGAAGCCACACAGTCACGGACAGAACATGCAGACAATTGACAGGCATTCCTGCAGATCAGGATTGAACATCTACAGGCTGTATCTCTGTGCTGCCCAACTTCAAATCTCATGAACTGTCCCGCCAATTCACAGTGGCGCATCTGGGAAACATTTAGAATCAGAATCCAAGTTTAACATCACTGGCACAGTTTGAGAAATTTGTTGTTTTGTGGCAGCAATGCATTGCAATACATAATAATAAAAAAACTATAAATTACAATAAGTATATATTAAAAATGTGAATTAAATAAGTGGTGCAAGACAGGAAAAAAATACTGAGGTAGTGTTCGTGGGTTCAATGTCATTCAGAAATAGAAACATAGAAACGTAGTAAACCTACAGCACAATACAGGCCCACAAAGTTGTGCCGAACATGTCCCTATCTTAGAAATTACTAGCGTTACCCATAGCCTTCTATTTTTCTAAACTCCATGTACTTATCCAAAAGTCTCTTAAAAGACCCTATCGTATCCGCCTCCACCACCATTGCCAGCAGCCCATTCCACACACTCACCACTTTCTATGCAAAAAACTTACCCCTGGCATCTCCTCTGTACCTACTCCCAAGTACCTTAAACCTGTGCCCTCTTGTGGCAGCCACTTCAGCCCTGGGAAAAAGCCTCTGACTATCCATGCGATCAATGCCTCTCATCATCTTATACACCTCTATCAGGTCACCTCTCGTCCTCTGTCGCTCCAAGGAGAAAGGGCCAAGTTCACTCAACTTATTCTCATAAGGCATGCTCCCCATCCTTGTAAATCTCCTCTGCACCCTTTCTATGGTTTCCACACCCTTCCTGTAGTGAGGTGACCAGAACTGAGCACAGTACTCCAAGTGGGGTCTGACCAGGGTCCTATATAGCTGCAACATTACCTCTCAGCTCCTAAATTCAATTCCATGATTGATGAAGGCTAATACACCGTATGCCTTCTTAACCACAGAGTCAACTTGTGCAGCTGCTTTGAGCGTTCTAGGGACTCGGACCCCAAGATCCCTCTGATCCTCCACACTGCCAAGAGTCTTACCATTAATACTATATTCTGCCATCATATTTGACCTACCAAAATGAACCACTTCACACTTATCTGGGTTGAACTCCATCTACCACTTCTCAGCCCAGTTTTGCAACCTATCAATGTCCTGCTGTAACCTCTGACAGCCCTCCACACTATCCACAACACCCCCAATCTTTGTGTCACCAGCAAACTTACTAACCCATCCCTCCACTTCCTCATCCAGGTCATTTATAAAAATCACGAAGAGTAAGGGTCCCAGAACGGATCCCTGAGGCACACCACTGGTCACCGACCTCCATGCAGAACATGACCCATCTACAACCATGATCTGATGGCAAAATGGAAGACGCTGCTCCTGAATTGTTGAGTGTATGTCTTCAAGCTCCTGTACCTCCTCCTTGATGGTAGCAATGTCCTGGGTGGTGGAGGACCTTAATGATAGATGCCACCTTTTTGAGGCATCGCCTTTTGAGGGTATCCTCAACACTGGGGAGACTAACGCCCACAATGGAGCTGGCAGAAATTACAACTTTCTGCAGCTTTTTTCGATCTTGTGCAGTGGCCCCTCTACAACTGACAGTGAAGCAACCAGTCAGAATGCTCTCCACTCCACATCTGTATAAATTTGCGAGTGTCTTTGGTGACGTACCAATTCTCCTTAAGCTCTTAACGAAATATAGCCGCTTTGTAATTGCATCAATGTGCTGGGCCCAGGAACTTGAAAGTGCTCAACCTTCCCACGCCCGATCCTTCGAAGAGGACTGGTGTGTGATCCCTTGACTTCCTCCTGCTGAAGACCACAATCAATTCCTTGGTCTTACTAACACTTAGTGCAAAGTTTTTGCTGCAATACCACTGAGGGCTCAGGACTCATACCTTGTGCATTTGATGGCTTAACCCATCCACCATTTAGCCATTAGCAAACCCCATTCAAATTTCCCACAGCTGTAATTGGGAATGAACATTGAGGACATCATCCTCTGGGCACTAGTCCTCTGTAGATGAAAGAATTTGGAGAGGTGCATAGATGGTAGGGGTCTAGAGGGCAATGGTTCCTGTACAGTTTGATAGCAGTAGGTAGTTTATATAGTTCAACATCTACTAGATGGGCCGAATGGTCTGTTTCTGAACTGTACTATGGCTCTAAAATCTTCTTCGGCCATATGTCAACTGTTGGTTTCTCAAGGGGGAGCAACAGCGCCCTCTTCTGGAAACCTTAGAACGATCAGTGGGGATACTATCTACATCAAACCACTGTACTGTATCTGCAATGATTGTGCACTTTGGCATGTTCCCAAAAACTGTTCCCTTAACTGTGTGGATCGAGAGTGCAGTTAATAATCAGCCACATTGCAGTTGTCCTGAAATAATAATCCAGACAAGGTAAGGCTGGCATATTCCCTTCTTTAAAAAGCGTTAGTAAAGCAGAGCCAGAATCAGAATCAGGACATGTGTAATGAAATTTGTTATTCTGCGGCAGCAGTACAGTGTAATACATAAAATATGTTATAAACAACATTCAGAAATACATTGCTGTGCAAAGGTCTTAGGCACCCTAGCTCTGTATGTGCTTCAGACTTTTGCACTATACTGCAGTAATTTTATGCATTGCACTGTACTACTGCCACAAAAAAAGCAAACTTCATGACATAAGAAATGATAATCCTGATTCTGAAATGGGTCTCCACTGTGGACTGAGAGTGGGAAGGGGGCAGGGAGAGGGGAATCATGGTTGGGAAAAGGGGAAGGGAGAGGGGAGGGAACATTCTATAATGATCATTAAATCAACTGTCTGAAATCAGATTACATTACCTGGGGTCTCAGGGCTGGGTGTGTCTGCACCTGTGCCAACTCCTACTCCTGGCACGCCTTTTCTGCCACCAGTCCCAAGTCCCTCCCGTGGCGCTCGACCCCCATTCTCGCCATTCCCAACATCCTTTGCTCACACCAGATTCACAAACTCGCTCTCCGCTCCACATTGACAAGTACAGTATGGTGAAAATGTTTCAGGCACCTTTGCTCTATATAATGTATGTGCCTAAGACTTTTGCACAATTCTATCGATATAAACAATAAACAAGTAGTGCAAAATGAGAGCAGTAATAGTGAGGCAGAGTAAATGGACTGTTCAGAAATCTGTCAGTCGAGGGGAAGAATTACTCAGATTTTATAACAATCTTATTTCTCATGCTCATCATTACTGATATTAGATCTTGATCCTCTCAAGCTTTCTGCTATCCTTCCACATCTCACTCTTTTCGAACCGAGCTTGCATGTCCTTCTCCTAGAGTTGCTTTCCCTTTAAACATTACATTGAAGGTAAAGGCCTGATCTGTGATACCATAGAGTCTTGACAAAGACTGAACTTGCATTGGTGCAGTACACCACTTCACTTCTGAAGCAGTATTATGAAAAGGAATGAAGAGTCAACACTTTGGGCAAAGACCCTTGCTGCCTGACCTGCTGAATTGATCCAGCATTTTGTGTGTGTTATTCTGGATTTCCAGCATCTGCAGTACTTTATACTTTATTGTCGCCAAGCAATTGATACTAGAACGTACAATCATCATGGCGAACACGGAACTCGCTGAGGTGTGGGCGAAGGGGGACAAAGGTGAGGCCCTTACTGAGGACAGAGCGTTCTGCCTCAGACAGTTGAAGATCGGAGGGGATGGTAAAGACCCGGCACGGATGAGAAGTGGCTTCCTGTCCCATGATCCTCTCATATCCCTTTTGCCAATCACCTGTCCAGCTCTTGGCTCCATCCCTCCCTCTCCTGTCTTCTCCTATCATTTTGGATCTCCCCCTCCCCCTCCCACTTTCAAATCTCTTACTAGCTCTTCCTTCAGTTAGTCCTGACGAAGGGTCTCGGGCCGAAACGTTGACTGTACCTCTTCCTAGAGATGCTGCCTGGCCTGCTGCATTCTCCAGCAACTTTGATGTGTGTTGCTTGAATTTCCAGCATCTGCAGAATTCCTCGTGTTTGAGGAATGAAGAGTCAACACTTTGGGCTAAGACCCTTGCTGGCTGACCTGCTGCATTGCTCCAGCACTTTGTGTGTGTTATTCTGGATTTCCAGCACCTGCAGTACTTTATACTTTATTGTCGCCAAGCAATTGATACTAGAACGTACAATTGTCACAGCGATATTTGATTCTGCGCTACTCGCTCCCTGGATTACAAATGGATAGTAAGTATTAAAAATTTAAATTATAAATCATAAATAGAAAATAGAAAAATGGAAAGTAAGGTAGTGCAAAAAAACCGAGATGCAGGTTCGGATATTAGGAGGGTACTGCCCAGATCCGGGTCAGGATCCGTTCAGCAGTCTTATCACAGTTGGGAAGAAGCTGTTCCCAAATCTGGCCGTACGAGTCTTCAAGCTCCTGAGCCTTCTCCCGGAGGGAAGAGGGACGAAAAGTGTGTTGGCTGGGTGGGTTGTGTCCTTGATTATCCTGGCAGCACTGCTCCGACAGCGTGCGGTGTAAAGTGAGTCCACGGACGGAAGATTGGTTTGTGTGATGTGCTGCGCTGTGTTCACGATCTTCTGCAGCTTCTTCCGGTCTTGGACAGGACAACTTCCATACCAGGTTGTGATGCACCCTAGAAGAATGCTTTCTACGGTTTATGATTCAACCAGTCTTGATGAAGGGTCTCAGCCCGAAATGTTGACTCTTTATTCATTTTCATAGATGCTGCCTGACCTGCTGAGTTTCTGCAGCATTTTGTGTGTGTTGTCATGCAATTATAGTCTGTGGCCTTAATACATGTAGGGTGTCTCCTGGTTACTTGTATTTTGTTTTGCAGAGAGCCTCTCTACTGCAGTTTTAAATTGGTAGATACTTAAAAGTTTAGCAACCTCTGGGGTTAAAGGTAGTCACCAGGGCCGGATTAAGCTAGTTCAGGGTCTGTAGCATATATTATAAAGGGGCCCTGAATTTTAAAAAGGCACCTAAGTATTAAAACATAAATTATTTACTTGCATAGTAAACTAATTCAATTTTTTCTTTTGCTATGCAGCCAGATAATATGACAAACGTCTGACACTTCAGTAATAGTATTACTTACATGTAGGTATCAATTTCAAATGTCAAAAGTAACAAAACTACAATTTAAAAGTTAGATTTTCTAGATTTAGCATGAGCAAATTTGTTGATGATACTGGAAATGCCTAATTCACGCAGAAGTTCATGTTCAATGCTCATTAGAGTGAGATTGTTCAATCTCTTTTGACCCATGGTGCTCCTTAGTTCATTGTTAATCCTTTTCAGTTTTGAAAATGAGCTTTCTCCACTGTAGCTGGTAACCATGAGTGACAAATAGATGGGCAAGGCATTTTCTACATTTGGAAAACATGACTCCAAAGAATTGTCAGTTATCAAACAGTACAACTGTAACTCTAGAAGGTCTTGTTTGGCACCAATATGAGAAGCAAGATCAGTTTTCAACAGTTCAGTAAACTGCACAAATTCTTCATTAAGACTTTCTTCCGGATCTTCTGGATATGATTTAATAAGATTTGATGACCTCTTTACGATCTCTTCAGGTGTAAACGACTGTAACTGATGAAGGAATCCAAAAACACCATTCACCTTTCGATAAGCTTTCTGCCTTTTTGACAGGGCAGAAAGCAAGCTGTCAATAATGGCAAGAAATGTTCGGCTTTTAAACTTCTGAGAAGGCGTTTGAGATTCAACAAGTGGATCAAAAGTGCTGGAACCACTGAAATCATCATACGCACGATTTTGCTTGTGTTTTCTTTGAGACTGCTGTTGATAATCTTCACACTTAGTCAGGTCCTTGGCTTTTTGCTTGATGTCTGAAAAAGTAGACCGCATAGCTTGAATATATCCATGCAAGGATTCATAGAGTGCACAGGCTGTGTTCAAGTCTTGGCCAGAAGATTGCAAAGAAGCACTGGTCATTTGAAAACGCTGTAATACTTGATCCCACAATATGACCATTATTCCTGTTTCCAACTTCATCATGGTTGAAAGTAGTCTACGAGCCTCTTGTCGACACTCTGCCTTCTGATCATTGTTATTTGAAATGTCATCCAAGACTTGTTTTATTGCAGAAAAGATGTGTAAAAGTGCTTTTCTCACAACACGCTGGAGGAACTCAGCAGGTTGGGCACCATCTGTGGAAAAGATCGGTAGACATTTCGGGCCGGAACCCTTCATCCTGACGAAGGGTTCTGGCCCAAAATGTCGACCGATGCTGCCCGACCTGCTGAGTTCCTCCAGTGCGTTGTGAGTGTTGCTTTGACCCCAGCATCTGCAGATTATTTTGAGTTTAGAAGTGCTTTTGTTGCATCTGCATGAGCTGACCACCTGGTATCTGACATTCTTTTCACAATGGGCAAATGAGCACCACCATCAGATAATGCAGTAGAAGGGCGATCCCACCAATGAGCAGAAGCAGGAAAAAAAATGTGTACAGGCTTTCTACAAATTGAAAGTTAATGCTTCTTGACAACATTCAGCAGCACATTTTCCAACTAAATTTAGTGAATGTGCAAAACATGGAATGTAATCCGCAAACTCATTCAGCTCTTTAATTCGTGCTTGTAAGCCACTATACTTGCCACTCATGTTGCTGGCATTGTCATAACTTTGACCGCGGCGGTCTTTTATATCAATGTCATTTTTCTTTAAAAAAAATCAAGTAAACTTTGAGTGAGCTGTTCAGCACTATGACCTTCCATATCTAAAAACTTCACAAATCTTTCAAGTGGTCCAGACGGCAAAACATAGCACACAGTCAAAGTCAGCTGGTCCACATTAGATATATCTGGAGTAGAATCCAATGAAACAGAATAATACTTGTATTTCTTCACTTCACCGATAATGTGATCCAGTATGTTGGATCCAATCAGATTGATGAATTCTTCACATGTTGTTTTAGATAGGAATAACTTATGTCCCCTTCCTTGGTTTGCATGAGTATTTATACCATGACACAGCAAGGAGCCAACACATGCCTGTACACACATACTGTACCATGCAACATGCAGCTCTCCCGACATGAAAACAACAGGGTTGCCAGATCGTCGTCATTGTGGCATGGATGAAATCACAGAACATAGCATTACCAGTAGGTACAAGACAGTTTCTTTATTCGACAAAACAAGGTTCAGTATTTATTTGCTAAACACAAGGGACAGCTTATAGTTACAAGTATAGACAATTTTTTGAAGTTTTCACATCTTTTGATTAAATTCATTCTACTGGCGCCAGTATTCCTAAACTGGCATTCATGGCCTTTAGGAATGCAAGTTAAAATCCATAATACATTATTTGGTATGTTACGTGCTAACATAGGGGACAATTCATACGCAAAAAGCATAGATATGGTGTCCTCGCAACTACCTGTAAACTTAACATTCTTGTCACAGAGGTGCCAGAGATGCATTGTTACAAATGAAACTGGGTTCACAGCTTTTAGGAAATGCATTGTTATGAACTCAATCCACAGTACTTTGTCAAAGAACAGAAGACTGATGGCTGAAGTCATTTATTTAAGTGTAATTGAATCGTCTACCCAAAACTCGCTCTAACAGTCGTGAGAATACGGTGAGATGCCGATTTCACCAGACTGCAGCTTGTAAGCATTTAGTGCAGGCAGGGTCCTCGAAAACGCGGGGCCTGTAGCATATGCTACTTTTGCTACTAAGTTAATCCGGCCCTGGTAATCACATTGAGGGAAGGAAAGGGAAGGGGGCTTTTGTGTCTATGACTCAATGTCTACGTAAACCTTACAAGGGAAGTGGTCAAGTTTATTGCGGAATCCTCTTGCCGGCTGAATTCACATATTTTTCGCACATTAGCCAGTCCAAGCATTGCGCTGTAATGAAAATGTTCATTGCATCTTATCTTGTGTGTAATCACGCTTGGCTCAAAAGTCTCTGCGGGAGCAACCCAAAACCAAAATACAAAAGTGTGGCAAATTGCACTGTTGTTAAGCTTTAAAAATTGCCCTGTGTTATGAGAAATCATCAGGCATAACTAGTACAAATAAGCATGGCTCAAGCGAGTTGCCCAGCCCACGTAGTAATTTTCCTCCTCTTGTCTTACACGTTTTCACTCATTTAACTCATCCAAGTGTTTTGGACACAACATGCTGGAAGCCACAATGCATAATTTTTGCAAGAGAACATGGCTCGAATGAATTGCCAAGCTCAGTTTATAGATTTCATCCGTGTATTTTCCATATTATCACTTATTTCATTCTTCCAGATGATGGAAGCTTGCAATTGGGGCTCTCCGATTTTTAAGCTGATTAGCACTGATTCCATAAGCATCCATTTAGCAACAAATGCCGCACAGTTTTAAATGGGGAAAATTAATTTAAAAATCAAGCTTCTAACATTTCCATTCGCATCTTGTAAAATATGAGTGCCATTCATGGGAGATCAGAGAGAGGAAGGGCAATCGGAAAGTTTGTTTCAGATTTGGTGGCACAAACAATTTCCAAGATTTAACTGAGACCATAAGAGACCATAAGACATTGGAGCAGAATTAGGCCATTCAGCCCATCGAACATGTTTCGCCATTCCATCATGGCTGATTTATTATCCCTTTCAACCCCATTCTCCAGTCTTCTCCCTATAACTTGTGACACCTTTACTAATCAAGAAACCATGAACCTCTACTTTAAATGTACAGTACCCAATGACATTGACTGTGGTAATGAATTCCACAGATTTACTACGCTCAGGCTACAGAAATTCCTCCTCATCTCTGTTCTAAAGAGATATTCTATTCTGACACTATACCCTCTGACCCTAGACTCCTCTAACGGAAACATCCTCTCCACACCCACTCTATTTAAATCTTTCAATATTCAGTAGGTCTCAATGAGATCTCTCCTTATACTTTTACATTTCAAAGAATACGGGCCCAGAGACATCAAACACTGCTCATCCATTAACCATTTCATTCCCAGGGTCATTCTCCTATACCTCCTCTGGATCTTCTCCAATGCCAGCAACAAACGTAAAAGGCAGATACAACTTAGGTATTTTTGTAGCTACCCGTGTAATGGCCAAAATACCAGTAATCTCCAAGCCCTATAATTGATATGCACGCGGCCCAGCATGAATATAATGGAACTACCAAACGGCCTTGCAATTTACATTGAGTATCCAGCAGAGGGCGATGCAATCTTACAGATTGGTCCATTAAATGAGAGCTGTTTTTAACTTGACTTGTTAAAATAGTGAAGAACAGTTTTGGCAAATATTCATGTAGGTAATATTCACTACTTAGAGAGTGGAGGAAAGAGAAAGGAAAACTGGCCAGAGTGTTTGGCGGGCTTCTGATACACATTCATGTTTTCCTGGCACTGATGTCCACCCGCAGATCCTTGGACACCATGTCAACCACTACCACAACATTGGTTAAAGCTTACACATTGTTTTCAAAGTTGTTGGTTGTAGATACACTATAGTGAAAAAACTAACACTAGAGTACTGTTGGATTAGAAATGCACTTGGTATAGATTTACATGCCATTACTTTCTGGCTGCAATGAGATGTAAACGATCCAGATTCTAAAATATAAAGTATGTTGGATCTGCTGTAATGTACGTGATTTTGAAACTAGAGTAAAGGGTCAATTTTAACCTACAAGTGCAATGTTGATTTCAACACTGGAGTATATAGTATATAGTAGAATTCATTGCTTTGGAGGTCAAGTCATTAGGTATATCTAAAGTGGAAGTTGATAGGTTCTTGATTAAGGGTGTCAAAGGTTACGGGGAGAAGGCAGAAGAATAGGGTTGAGAGGGATAATAAATCAGCCTTGGTGGAATGGCAGAACAGACTTGATGGGCTGAATGGCCTAATTCTTCTCCTATTCCTTATGGTCTCATAAATACAGTCTGACCTTGTGGCCACTTGAATCTCACTGTGATTCAGGAAAAAGATTTTGTGTTGGGTAACTGGTAACTTGGATAAAGCCGTACCTATAATTTTACCACTTGCATTACAGTTTAAGATTACAAAAGAGTGTACTTCCGTAATCACAAACATAAAACTCTTCCATAAATCAGTGCAAAGTGGTCAGTGAAATAGAAGGTAACGACTTTCAAATTATTTGTTTCAAAATTAATTCAAAATAGCATCTAGTCTAGTTCATTTAAATATAACCAATAATATCTTGTTTCAGCCTGTGATTAACCTGTTTTTAGACTATTGAAGAGGTGATAAAATTACTCTACTAAGCTTTTTAAATCGCCCTACTGTCAGCTTAACAGCTTCATGGAAATTTACAACACCGAGAGAAGCCATTCATTAGGGAATTATTAGACCAAGATAGACTGATTTTCATTGTTCCCATTCCCTACTTCTGTAACTCTGCAGATTACAGCTGTGCAAGGACAAAGCAGCCCACTTGATTCGCTCCACATCACCCTCCCATTATACCTAGGTTACAGTGTGCATCACCCACAAAATTGACTGTGGTTTCTTCTACTGTCTGACACCACCTCCAGGATTCTGTTCTCCACAATAACAAGTGCAACAAGTAAATGGGTCCACAGCACCTTGTATGTCTATCACCAATCTGCACACTGCATTGATGTAGAAATATGTCAGTATTCTCCCATCATTCAATTGTTCGTTATGTGCCCTGTCGCATGACGTGGGTGATCGTGGTCTTTCCATGACCATGATTGTTCTTGGCAAACCTTTCCTCGGAACTTTGCTATTCTCTTCTTCTGGGCAGTGTCTTTACAAGACAGGTCAGAGCCATCTCTATTTCCTGAGAAGACTGAGGTCCTTTAACATCTGCCGGACGATGCTGAGGATGTTCTACGAGTCTGTGGTGGCCAGTGCGATCATGTTTGCTGTTGTGTGCTGGGGCAGCAGGCTGAGGGTAGCAGACACCAACAGAATCAACAAACTCATTCGTAAGGCCAGTGATGTTGTGGGGATGGAACTGGACTCTCTCTCAGTGGTGTCTGAAAAGAGGATGCTGTCCAAGTTGCATGCCATCTTGGACAATGTCTCCCATCCACTACATAATGTACTGGTTGGGCAGAGGAGTACATTCAGCCAGAGAGTCATTCCACCGAGATGCAACACAGAGCGTCATAGGAAGTCATTCCTGCCTGTGGCCATCAAACTTTACAACTCTTCCCTTGGAGGGTCAGACACCCTGAGCCAATAGGCTGGTTCTGGACTTATTTCCTGGCATAATTTACATATTACTATTTAACTATTTATGGTGCAACTGTAACAAAAACCAATTTCCCCTGGGATCAATAAAGTATGACTATGACTATGACTATAACCAGGACTTGTGCTGCTCATATGAGCAACCACCACCTGCTCCCATTACTTCTGTGACGATATCCTGAGTTATTCATTATGGACTGTGCTTTTAAAACGAAAGAGAAAGCTGTACAGCACAAACAGCATGTTACAGAGAGAGAGACAGGGGTGAAGACTGCTCACAGTTTGTATGGGATTTATGCAAGGACACTGCCAGCTTCTGAGTTCCTACAGAGAGAGAGAGGAGGAGCTACATGATGGACAGCTGGTGTTCAGCACAACAGTATTTAAACCAGAGTAGTTGCTTGTTTCACAGGATACGCAGACGCACTAAGATGTGGTGAAATTACCACTACACTTTCAGGTGCCCACGAGTGTGGGACTGAGGATCGATTAAGAGGAATCAATCTGTGATTATTAGTGCATGAAAGAGTGACCCTGTGGAGTCTACTGGTGTCTCTAACCCTTGCCTGGGTTGGTAGATTATCACTTGAAGACAGTGCTCTTAGGTTGGTCAAGTTTGGCTAACTTGGAAGTTTCGGAGGATAACGGGAAGAATCGACGGCATCGGCTTACGTGGACAACAAACCTCTCTCTCTCTCTCTCCTCAATTCTACTCAACTCAATATCACGAACTGAACTGACTTCATTTACGTACCATCGTAAGACTGTATCACTTACCACGTAAGCTTGAAGAAGGTTGGGTTTTATATTTCCACACCTATGTATACATAAACTCTGCTAACCTGGTCGATTTATCTACAAACGTTTGTAGTTTTATATTACTATATTGCGTAGTTACTAATAAAAATAGTTTTAGTAAACTGCAAAAACAGACTCCAGATACGTTCCTTTTCTGCTGGTTCTTTAACCCGTTATGGGGTACGTAACACTTCACATGACCCTGATAAGGGGAGGTTGGCTAAGCAGGTGCTACACCTTTCCCAAGGGTGACCTGCAGGCTAGCGGAGGGAAGGAGCACCCTCCACCTCCTTTGGTGGAAATGTTTCTCCACCCTGCCACCCACTTTCTTCATTGCTGGGCCTAAATCCTGCAGTGTGATAGCATCCTCACCAGCATAAATCAGCAACAGTTCAAAATGGTGGTTCGCCACTATTTTGTCAGGATCAGCGTGTGATGCGCTATAAATTCTGGATCTTTATTATTGACTATTTATTCCTTACTTTAATATTCATTATCACCGATGCTCACATACTGCAAAAATAAAGAGATCAACAATATTCTGATCCAATTATTTAGGGTCTCTGACTGTCATGGAGTGATCAAGTCTCAGTTATTATTCAAGGTTTCTGGATGAATAGCCCAGTTATTTAATGACTAGACCACGGTTACCAGGTTCCTAGTTTCTTGGCCAATTAATTACTTATAATTATTTAAACCTTTACGATGAGATGGCTGGTGTGTGCCAAAAGGAAACAAGCTCAGGCTGAGGAAGAGACCAAAATGCATGTGAACAGCACAATTGGCCAAAATGTATTATTACAAGTGGGCCAGGATCTGTGCTGTGGGAGGACCCAGCCCCTGGTGCAAACTGCATGCAGCGTTCTTCACCCAACACTGAGTGATAAATCCAATGCAAACTGGTAGAGATTTCATCATATTTTATTTTACTCAGAGTGTGCCAGGGGTGGTGCTAAAAGCATATACATCAGGGACATTTAAGATGTACTTAGGTGGGCATGTGCATGAAAGATAAATGAAGGTCTGAGTAGGAGGGAAGAGTTAGATTGATCTTACAGTAGGTTAAAAGCTTGATACTACGGGGGCTGGAACCAATGATAGAGTTGACTAATTTTACAAGTTTCTGCAACTTATTTCGATCTTGTGCGGTAGCCCCACCTCCCACACCAGACGGGGATGTGGCCAGTCAGAATACTCTCCATGGTACATTTGTAGAAGTTTGAGTGTTTTAGTTGACAAACCAAGTCTCCTCAAACTCCTAATGAGATATTCCCACTGCTTTAGCTTCTCTATAGCTACGTCAATATGTTGCATCTGGGTTAGCTCCTCAGAGACTTGGACACCCAGGAGTTTTAAATTACTCACTCTCTCCACTTCTGATCCCTCTAAGAGAATTGGTTTGTGTTCCCTCGTCTCATCCTTTCTGAAATCCTCAACGTGAAGGGGAGAACAATTTGTAAATCTGTCGGGAGTAAAGGACATTGGGAATGGTGAGGGTGGAG
The DNA here is from genome assembly GCF_963921235.1 of Mobula hypostoma. Taxonomy (NCBI): domain Eukaryota; kingdom Metazoa; phylum Chordata; class Chondrichthyes; order Myliobatiformes; family Myliobatidae; genus Mobula; species Mobula hypostoma. The sequence goes on from NC_086109.1 coordinate 77,768,646, forward strand.
CACTAGGGGAGGGGTGTGGGACAGGTGGCAGAGAAGGAGTGCCAGGGGCAGGGGGCATGGTGTGGGTGCAGACACGCTCAGCCTTGAGACACCAGGCAACGTCATTTGATTCCAAACAATTGGTTAATTGATCATTACTTAATGATTCTCTGCTGCTTCCTGTTCTCTCCCTTCTCCCTTCCCCTTTTCCCAAACATGATTCCCCTCTCCCTGCTCCCTTCACACTCCCAGTCCACAATAGAGATCCATATTAGAATTAGAATCAGATTTATCATCAGTCACATATAGTATGTCATGATTTTTTTTTGCAGCAGTACAGTGTAATATGTAAAATTGCTACAGTACTGTGTAAAAGTTTAAGGCGCATATATATGACTAGGGTGCCTAAAACTTTAGCAGAGCTGTGTGCTCATTTACAATACAAGTTCAAGGCCAAAGGGCAAACATAAAAATGAAAGACAAAATAATGTTAATTAAAAGCAAGACTAAATAAATAGGTTTTGAGCTGGTATCAACAGAGATATAATAAGTTGTGGGGGGAGGTGAGGTTTGTCCTTGGACCCTATCATTTTGTTATGTTTTACACACTTACGGCCCGTTACACCTGCTGCCATTTAGGGAAGCAATGAAGGTCCTCTGTCTCTGTCTGTCCACTGGTTTTGGTCCTTGTCTTGGTGGTGTTCAGGGCTTCCTTCATTGTGCCAGCCGTTCTGGGTGGAGACTCAGGGATTCTGTCACACACGGATGTGAAAGGAATCTTCATTTCTGCTACTGTAACAATTTTGTTTTACCATTCAGGGTTGTCAACCCTGAGCTGAACCCCTGAACCTTTAGGAAAGGTGGACCACTCTTAGTCAGGCCTCAACCCTTGACCTGTTTGGGGTGATTCTACCAAGAGCTAAAGCAAAAATCCCTGATCCCAGCTAACACAACTCTCTGGGTCAGTGAGGCACGCCAGCCTCCAAACCACAAGGCTGTGGTCCTCCTGAAGGATGTTATATTTTAACGTACAAGAAATGACAGAGTGTAAGTCTCATCCTCTGGAAAGTTATTTATTTTCTTCAAGCCAGGCAGCATCTGTAGGAAGAGGTGCAGTCAACGTTTCAGGCCGAGACCCTTCGTCAGGAGTCCTGACGAAGGGTCTCGGCCTGAAATGTCGACTGTACCTCTTCCTAGAGATGCTGCCTGGCCTGCTGCGTTCACCAGCAACTTTGATGTGTGTTGCTTGAATTTCCAGCATCTGCAGAACTCCTGTTATTTTCTTCAAGCCTGTTTACTACATCTGCCTGTAGACACAGCACTTACAGAGATAAACCAAACCAGTCCCTATGAAAGATCATGTGACAAAGATTTAGATGCCCTTCCCTCCTCCTCAAAAGTTTCATGACCTCTGCTGGCTTGGAGGAGAACAAATATCCCTTCTGTACAATCGATCACATACAGCATCTACTAAATACAGTGCTGACGTTCGTACTACACACCAAATGAGTCCCGGAATATGGGTGCACTCATCTCTTACATTCTGTTCATTGTGTCCAACGGGGAGAACCCCGCAGAAGGGTATACAGTTAGCAGCTGGTACCCTTGCAGATGTTTAGTGTTAGTAGCCCAAGGGGAAATTCTACTCCCTGAATCCCCTGCTCACAGAGAAACACAGGAGGGAGCCATACAGATATCAGACATTCTCAGCCCATACACAGTTTAGATGCATTTGGCCCTCTGCCTGTGCCTACCATGTTGTGGTTTTCCCTTACAAGTATTAAGGAGTACAGAAGTTTCGAACAATATGGCTTGCGTTAACTATGCTTTTAAATAGTGATTATGTCTAGTGATGAATAGAGCATGCACGGAAATATTTGTTGTATGATCTAGTGGTTTATAGGTTATTACTAAATCATATTTAGTCTCCTTTTGTCCTGTGACCAAATGAAGTATGAATCTGCACATATATTTTGCTGTTTGACCAACTGCAGGAGGGTAAAATGATTTTTCCATTAACTGATTGAAAATTGTGGTGACTGTGGTAAACCATGTATATATGTCGTAACTTGGTTACCTGTCTGGACACACACCTCTGCTGACTGCCCCTGTGACTCCTCCCACAGAGTCCTGTATAAAGGTGTTCGCCTTGCCCCTCCCCCTCAGTCCGGGGGCAGACACTCACTGTGGAGGTCGTATTGTACAGCGAATAAAAGCCTTTCAGTATTTTACCAAACCTCAGTCTTTTGGAGTAATTGAAGGTGCTTCAATTTTATTCGCTGTACGTTTTAAAACAAGGAACAGTCCCTGAGACCAGACAAATTAGACCTCGATCCGCAAATGCCTGACGCTGGAAACGCTTTCGAACTCTGGCTGGCCTGCTTCGAAGCGTATCTAGAGGAGATTAAAGCGACCGACCCCGTAGTGAAGCGCAGAGTTCTACTCTCCAGGGTCAGTCCACGGGTCTATTCGCTGATCAGAGACTAGCCGAACTATGACAGCGCAATGAACGCACTCAAAAGACAATACCTGCGGCTGATAAACAGCGTCTATGCTCGGCATCGCTTAGCGACACGGCAACAACGGTCCGGGGAATCAAGTGCTGAGTTCGTCCAGGCCCTACGGACGCTCGTGCGAGCCTGCAATTGCCAGGAGCTGACGGCGGCGCAGCATGCAGAACTCCTAGTGAGAGACGCCTTCGTTACGGGGACCAGGTCAGTGTACGTGCGCCAGCAGCTGCTGGAAAAAGCCGATCTTACCCTAAGTTTGGCGATCGAGCTGGCTGATACGTTGGAGGCCGCTCTGCATAACTCCGAGGCTCTCCAGGCACGCGATCCCCCGATGGCCTTGTGGGCACCGCAGACCCCACAACCCGCTGGCGAATCGACCTCGGCTGCAGCCAGTCGTGAGTCCGCGAAGTGCTACTTCTGCGGACTGGAGAAGTACCCCCGGAAACGCTGCGCGGCCCGACAAGCTACCTGTTCCAGCTGCGGAAAGAAGGGCCACTTCGCCAAGGTCTGTAAGTCAAAACCGCGAGCGGGATCGAGCAGCGCCGCGTGCGAGACGTGGGGGTCGCCATGTTCCCTGCACACTGCCACCACGTGTGAGACATGGGGGCGGCCATCGTGGTCGGCGCCACCTCCCACCGCCTACGACCAACGGGTGCTCATGGGCCACCCCACCGCGCCGGACCAAGACAGCGACCCCACCCTGGCTTCCGTGACCCTCGACCAAAGGGCTCCCCACCGGCTCACAAGGTCAATGATGGACATCCTGGTGGAGGGGCACAGGACAAGCTGCCTGTTTGACACAGGCAGCACGGAGAGTTTTATCCACCCGGCCACGGTGCAGCATTGTGCACTCATGATACGGCCGGTAAGTCAGAGGGTCACCATGGCCTCCGAGTCGCATACAACAGACATCCGGGGGGGTTGTACAGCGACGCTAGTGGTGCAGGGCACAGAATATCGGGACTTTAAGTTACTGGCCTTGCCTCAACTGTGTGCCCCTGTGCTGTTGGGGTTGGACTTCCAGAGCCACCTGAAAAGCGTGACAATGGAGTATGATGGCCCCCTCCCGACAATTACTGTCATAAATCCCCTGTTTTGTAGAGATATGTCACGTACCCCGCTACTGACCACACACACACACACACCGACCCGCGCATCCCACCCAACACCATGCCAACACAGCCGCACTACCGACACCACTTGAGGCCTCTCCACCCTCAGGATCCCTCCCCCACCGCTGTTCGCCAACCTGACCCCTGACTGTAAACCTGTGGCAACTGAAAGCAGGAGGTACAGTGCGGGGGACAGAGCTTTCATTAAGTCAGAGGTGCAGCGGCTGCTCAGGGAGGAGGTCATTGAGGCAAGCACAAGTCCTTGGAGGGCACAGGTGGTGGTTGTTCGGAACGGGGAGAAGAATAGGATGGTCGTGGACTATAGCCAGACCATCAATAGGTTCACGCAGCTCGACGCGTACCCTCTACCCCGCATCGCGGATGTGGTCAATCAGATAGCACAGTACAAGGTGTACTCGACCATAGACCTAAAATCCGCTTACCATCAGCTCCCCATCCGCCGGGAGGATTGCCCTTACACTGCCTTTGAGGCGGACGGCAGGCTTTATCAATTCCTGCGTGTCCCCTTTGGTGTCACGAATGGTGTATCTGTCTTCCAGAGGGCAATGGACCAGATGGTGGACCAGTGCCAACTGAAGGCCACATTCCCATATCTGGATAACATCACCATCTGCGGTCACGACCAGCAGGATCACGACAACAACCTCCAAAAATTTCTCCAAGCAGCCAAATCTTTCAACCTCACCTATAACAAGGACAAGTGTGTATTTGGGACCACCCGACTTGCTATCCTTGGGTGTGTCATGGAGAATGGAGTCATTGGCCCTGACCCCGACCGTATGCGCCCCCTGTTGGAACTCCCTCTTCCCAATACCCTCAGAGCCCTCAAAAGGTGCCTGGGCTTCTTTTCATATGACGCCCAATGGGTCTCTAACTATGCAGACAAGGCCCGCCCCCTGGTCAAGTCCACCACATTCCCCCTCACTGCCGAGGCCCACGCGGCCTTCAACCGCATAAAAGGGGACATTGCCAAAGCAGCAATGCATGCGGTGGATGAGGCCATTCCCTTCCAAGTAGAGAGTGACGCCTCCGACTTCTCACTGGTTGCTACCCTCAACCAGGCGGGAAGACCAGTGGCGTTCTTCTCCCGTACCCTTCAAGGCCCTGAAATTCAGCACTCTGCGGTAGAGAAAGAGGCCCAGGCCATAGTGGAAGCTGTAAGGCACTGGAGGCACTATCTCACCGGCAAAAAGTTCACCCTGCTAACTGACCAGCGCTCAGTCGCATTCATGTTTAATAATCAGCAGCGGAGCAAAATCAAAAATGATAAAATTCTGAGGTGGAGAATCAAACTCTCCACCTACAACTATGACATCATGTACAGGCCTGGGAAGCTCAACGAGCCCTCCGATGCCCTATCCCGGGGAACATGCGCCAGCGCGCAGATCAACCGGCTATACGCCCTACATGTAGACCTTTGCCACCCGGGAGTCACCCGGCTTTTCCACTTCGTGAAAGCCCGGAACCTGCCTTACTCCCTTGAGGAGATCAGGATGATGACCAGGGACTGCCAAGTCTGCGCAGAGTGCAAACCGCACTTCTACCGACCCGAAAAGGCACCACTCATCAAGGCCACCTGCCCCTTTGAGCGACTGAGTGTTGACTTTAAGGGTCCCCTTCCCTCCACCGACCGCAATGTGTACTTTCTTAACGTAATTGACGAGTACTCGCGGTTCCCCTTCGCCATCCCCTGCCCCGACACCACTACCACGTCAGTTATAAAAGCCCTGCACAAGCTCTTCACTCTGTTCGGATACCCATGCTATATCCACAGTGACAGAGGGTCCTCGCTTATGAGTGACGAGCTGCGCCAATACCTGCTGGCTAGGGGAATTGCAACCAGTAGGACCACGAGCTATAATCCCCGGGGGAATGGACAGGTAGAGAAGGAGAATGGCACAGTGTGGAAAGCCACACTCTTAGCCCTCAGGTCAAAGGGACTGCCAGTCTCCCGCTGGCAGGAGGTCCTTCCCGAGGCACTCCACTCCATCCGCTCCCTGTTATGCACAGCCACCAATGCCACCCCTCATGAGCGGCTCTCTTCTTTTCCCAGAAAGTCGACCACTAGAACCACCCTACCAACTTGGCTGACATCCCCGGGGCCAGTGCTGCTTCGGAAACATGCGAGGAGAAATAAATACTCCCCGATGGTCGAGAGGGTTCACTTACTTCATGCGAACCCCCACTATGCCTACGTGGTTTTACCTGATGGGCGGGAGGACACGGTCTCCATCCGGGACCTGGCGCCCGCAGGAGCTCCGGGCCCCTACCCTGAACACTCCGTGGTGACTATTGACCCCGTACCCACCAATGTATGTACCCACAAGACACTGTGCACCCCAAACCCTACACAGACACCACACGACACTCCCATACTGGGCGCGACGCACACGCACGAGGGATTACCGACGCCTAACGTGCTGGCACCTGAAGTCAGGCCAGAGCCAGCACAACCGCCATCGCCGGTGCAATCACCGCCGGTGCAATCACCGCCGGTGGTCTAGATCACAGCGACGGACTCGACCGCCTGATAGACTTAACCTGTAAATATACTTCTTGTAAATATTGTCAGTCACTTCACCCTGCGGGACTCTTTTTAAAAAAGGAGGGGGTGAATGTGGTAAACCATGTATATATGTTGTAACTCGGTTACCTGTCTGGACACACACCTCTGCTGACTGCCCCTGTGGCTCCTCCCACAGAGTCCTGTATAAAGGTGTTCGCCTTGCCCCTCCCCCTCAGTCCGGGGGCAGACACTCACTGTGGAGGTCGTATTGTACAGCGAATAAAAGCCTTTCAGTATTTTACCAAACCTCAGTCTTTTGGAGTAATTGAAGGTGCTTCAGTGACTGAGCATAATTCTTATCTCAAATCCCAGGAGGCAGTTTATACTGAACTAATTGAACATCACTATGAACTGCCGCTATACTGAGCAACGAAGATTACTCCAAATGTGGGATAAAAAGACCGAACTACCATGATGAGCTAATGGCAGTGCATTTTTAGAGAAACTTATTGGTCTGAACGCTAGAGAAATCTTTTTCATGTAATGTGTACCTGCTGAGTAATTTTAAAACCACAATTGCCAACTGCAAGCTGAGAATATTACTGATTTATGATCTACTGATCCACAAATTTGTAATCTACAGCCTAATCCTGACTCCTAAGAAAATAATATTGGTCAGATCACAGTCTCAGATAAGGGCTAGTCACATGGGATATCAGGCAATTAGCAAGACAAACACTGCTGGGTTCAAAATGATGGAGCAAAACCTCACGTGGGTGACTTGTGTTTAAGTTCAGTTGCAAAGGTAGCAGTGGAGGATATTGAACGGACTGTATTGTCTGATAACAAAGGGCAAGTGGAACTGAGAGCACATGAATTGCTTAAATAAAGAACAAATAAAGGAGAAACTACAGGGCTTATGCTGTTCATTTCTCTAGCTCGGCTCCCTGAGAGGCTGAGATCATGTGGGCTTCCATTTGCGGAGATACCAAGGACAGTATTCCGACTGGTTGCACCACTAAACGGTATGGAGGCCAGCAATGCACAGGAGTGGAAAAAGCTGCTTTGGGTTGTAACCTCAGCCAGCTCCATCATGGACACTAGTCTCCCCACCACCAAGGACACCTTCAATAGGCAATACCCCAAGAAAGCGGCATCTACCACGAAGGACCTACACCAACTGGGACTTGAACTCTTCTCATTGCTACCATCAGAGAGGAGGTACAGGAGCCTGAAGACACGTACTCAACATTTTAGGTACAGTTTTTTCTTCTCTGTCATCAGATTTCTGAATGGACTATGAACCCACGAACGCTACATCACTTTTTGGTCTCTTTTTGCACTACTTATTCATCACACATAAACTCTTTTCGAGCTGCCAGCCGGATCCAGGTGTCGAATTTAATCAACATTTCGATGACAAACTCTGCCATCTTCATCAGGAATGATGCCTTGGCACATCTAGTCCGATGGTATATATACCCCCGTCACTCCGTCCCTCCTGATTGGATAGTCCTCAACTAATCAGGTTTCCGTCTTCCCACCTTGATTACAGCGGAAAACTGATTGGTTGAGGACTAACCAATCAGGAGGGACGGATGACAGGGTATATATACCGCCGGACTAGACATGCCTAGGAACACACATCAAAGTTGCTGCCTGGCCTGCTGCATTCACCAGCAACTTTGATGTGTGTTGCTTGAATTTCCAGCATCTGCAGAATTCCTCGTGTTTGCGTCGACATGCCTAGGCATCATCCTTGATGAAGAAGGTGGAGTTTGTCGTTGAAGCGTCAAATCTACACCTTGACCTGGCATTATATATGGTGGGAAAGCACTAGATCCTTTTTCTACTTATTTATTTTAAATACATTTTATTTGTAATTTATAGAAATTTTTTATGTATTACACAGTACTGCTGCTACAAAGCAACAGCTTTCACAACTTACGTCAGTGATATTAAACCTGATTCTGATTTATTTGTTAATTGCCATTAACAATTGTGTAATTTTTAAAAGTTACGTAGAACATATTACACCACGATTACAGACCCTTCAGCCCTCTTTGTCTGTGCTAATCACAATGCCCATCCAAACCAATCTCATAGTCTATAACCTCCTATTGACTACCTGCTCATGTGCTATCAGAAGGCCTCTTAACCACTACTGTCATATCTGCTTCTACCACTTCCCCTGGCAGTTCGTTCCAGGTACCTAACACTGTGTGTAAACAAACCTTCCCCTTGCCTCTTAAAGCTATGCCCGCTAACATTTGACATTTCCACCCTGGGTAAAATACTCTACCTACCAACTTAAGCCTCTCATAATTTTATAGATTTCTACCAGGTCACCCCTCACCCTCTGACACTCCAGAGGAATCATTCCAACTTTGTCCAAACTATCCTGAGAGCTAATACTCTCCAGTCCGGGCAACGTCCTGATGAAAATCTTCTGCACCCTCTGCAAAACCTCCACATTTTCCCTGTAATATGGTTACCAAAATTGTACACAGCAGTCTAAGTCAGGGGGTCCCAGCCTTTTTAATGCTATGGATCCCTTCCATTAATCAAGTGTTCGCAGATGCCAGGTTGGGAACCTCTGGTCTAAATGCAGCCTAGCCAAATTTTTACACAACTGCCACATGACTTCTTGATTTTAATTCAACACCTCAGTCGCTGAAGGCAAGTAAGCCTAATACTTTCTTTATCACCCTATCTGCTTCTATTGCCATTTCCAGGGAGCTGAGGAGTAGCTTGCAAAACTTCGTTCAGCATTATCTTCTTACGTTTAGAGAATGCTTTTAATATTAGAAACATACCGGTTATAAAATAGACTTGTAGAATGCAACTATTGTCTCAAGACATTGGTGGGCACAGTTACATAAAGACTGACATCAAGCTAATGTAGATATTAGAATGCTGATTAAAAGCTTTGTCAGAGAGAAAGGATTTCAGGAGCATGTTGAGATCGAATTTTAAGTTTAAATTCTATTACAGAGATATTGATGGATAATGTTATTAAAAATTTACAGACCTGCATGACGATAAGGACAGCTGGATGCTAAAATGACAATGAATGGTAGAATAATAGAGCCATTGTAAGACTGTATAACTGTAGTATAAACAGAGATGGGGGATTGACTGGGAGGATCAATTTAGACCTGAGTGTCAGCAACCATTTCATGCCAACTTACGATTAACTAGGGAGAGGGTGGCACCACTCAAGGATTAAGGGGGGAACATTTGCTTGGATGTGAAAGATGTGGATGAGAATGAGCACTTTACATCAGTATTTATCATGAAGGAGAATGTGGATGATAGTAAGATCAGTGCCAGGAATATTAATATGCTTGGGCTTTTCGAAGTAAAGGAGTAGGTTGTATTGGGTCTTTTAAAGAGCAGTAGGGTGGATAAGTCTCCAGGGCCTAATGGGATATACCCCAGGTTATTGAGAAAGGCAAGTGAAGCGATTGCTGGGACCTTGACCAATATCTTTGTGCCCCTTATAGCCCCAGGTGAGGTCCCGGAGGACTGGCAAGTAGCTAATGATGTTATGTTGTTCAAGAAGGAAACCAGAGATAATCCTGGAAACAGAATGATGAGTCTCACGTCGGTGGTGGGAAAGTTACTGGAGAGAATTCTTAGGGATAGGACTTATGAGCATTTGGAAAAGCATGGCTTAATTAGGGAGAGCTAGAATGACTTTATGCTGGGCAAGTTGAGTTTTGCTAACTTGACTGAGTTTTTTGATGAGGTGACGAGGGTGATTGATGGAGGTAGCACTGTGGTTGTTGCCTTTAGTGAGGCGTTTGACAAGTTCACTCATGGGAGGCTCTTCCAGAAGATTAAAAAGCATGGGATCAATGGTGAATTGGCTGTTTGGATTCAGAGCTGGCTTGTCCATGGAGCAGAGGGTGGTGGTTGAAGGGAATTACTTAGCTAGAGGCCCATTATTAGTGGTGTTCCACAGGGCTCAGTACTGGGAGTTCTGCTGTTCGTGGTGTGTAAAATGACCTGAATGAAAATTTACATGAGTGGGTTAGTAAGTTTGCAGACGATATGAAGATTGGTGATGTTGTGGATACTGTAGATGGCTGACAAAGAATGAAGTGGGACATAGATCAGTTGCAGATACGGGCGGAGAAATGGCAGATGGGGTTTAACCCAGCCAAAGGTGAAGTGTTGCATGTTGGCAAGTCAAATATAAAGAGACAGTGTGTTGATGAACAGAAGGATCTTGAGGTCCAAGTTCATAGCTCCCCAAAAGTGGCTACACAGGTTGATAGGATGGCTAAGAAGGCATTTGTCATGCTTCCCTGTATTAGTCAAGGCATTGTGTTCTAAAGTCAGGAAGTTATGTTGCAGCTTTATAAAACTCTAGTTAGGACACATCTGGAGTATTGAATAAAGTTCTGGTCACCCCATTATAGGAAGGATGTTGAGGCTTTGGAGAGGTTTACCAGGATGTTGCCTGGATTAGAGGGCATGTGCTTTAATGAGCGTTTGGACCAGTTCTGGTTGCTTTCTCTTGAGTGCTGGAGGCTGAGGGGAGATCTAACAAGAGTTGATAGGATTACGAGAGGTACAGATAGAGCAGGCAGTGAGCATCTTTTTCCCAGGACTGGAATGTCTGATAGCAGAGGACAAACATTTAAGGTGAGAGGGGGCAATTTCAAATGCGATGTGAGAGGCACATTTATTTTTACACAGAGTCTGATGGGTCCCTGGAAAGTGCTGCCTGGGGAAGTGGTAGAGGCAGATACATTAGGGATTTTTAAGAGACTTTGAGAGACATGAATGTGAGGGAAATGCAGAGAAATGGACATAGTGCAGGTATAAGGGACTAGTTTAGTTGGCCTTTTAATTACTAATTTATTTGGTTGGGCTAAAGGGCCTGTTTTTGAGCCACACTAGTCTATATTCTATGTATTACAGTCTGACCCTGTACCAGATTCTGCATTTGACCAAACCTCACACAGTAACATGTTTGTCCTGTTATTTCATTTTATAAATTATATTATAAAATAAAGTATCAGAGGTGGCACGGTAGTGTAGCGGTCAGTGAACGCTCTTACAGTGCCATCAGCCTGGGTTCAGTTCCGCTGCTGTCTGTAACGAGTTTCTCCCTGTGTCCGTGTGAGTTTCCTTCAGGTGGTCCAGTACTCCAAAGACGTACCGGTTAGTAGGTTGATTGGTCACATGAGCGTAATAGGGCAGTGCGGGCTCGTTGGGCCAGAGGGGCCTGTTACCTTGCTGTATCTCTGATTTTCACACACTTCTAAATAATTTAAGAATTATATTTTCCGGAAGGAGCTGAAGAGGATAGGATAGAATACTGTGCAATGTGGATTGCTGAGGACTAAAGATCAGAAAGGTATGTTCAAATCTCAAGGGCAACTGGAGAATTCTAAATTCAATTAAATAAATAAATTAGGAATAAACAGAATTGTGGTGACGATGAAACCACGCATGGTCATAAAAACCTATCTCATGCCGCTATATCCCTTTGGGGGATGTTCGCAGTTCTTACCCAGTCTGGTCTATATGACGTTTGCAGTTTCTGTTCTGTCACTGGCAAGACTAGCATTTAATAACCATCCACATTTCCATCTCAAAGAGCCAACTACATTTGATGTTAGGTGTGAATCTCATACAGTCCAGGCCATGTAATACTGACAGAGTTCCTCTCTGAAGGACAGTAGTGAACAACAATCCTTGGTTCAGCGTTTTTCTTCCGGAAACATTGTAGCGACATATTGTAGTTGGTGCTCAAAATCAGGGGTGATTTATGGGTTGAGTTGTTCTCCGATCTTGGCAATTTACTTGCAAATGTTACAGCACCACACGAGGAGACATCATCAGTGCACTGTTAATTGTGATGTCTCCTCGTATGGTGATGAAACGCCCGCAAGTAAATTGCCAAGATCAGAGAACAACTCAACGGAACCATCAACCACCCGAGCTACATTTTCAGAATTATTTCCTGTGGGTGATTTATTTTAAAAAAAACTGGTGCACACCAGGAAACCCGTCAAAGCTGATCCCAATGAGCAGGAATTTGGTGTATCTTTTACATTCTCAGTTGATGAGATTACCAGTAAAACTACATTTTGATTACAGGATGGTGGTTACAAAAGACTAATTAAGTAACAGATCAGGTCCTGATTACAGAATAAAATGATTATCCACAGGTCTAACATTAAAAATCTAATTTACTATCATAGCAATGGATGCGCACTAAAATGTAATTAGTGAAGTTACGAAACTTGGGAATTCTCACGGCTGCATTCCATGCCTCTACTTCCAGGCTTTGTCTGTGATTCCCTGTTCCCACATTAGTGCAATTCACACCCCTTTTCACTTGTCATCATCCCTCACTATTCATTCCCATGCAACAAACACCTTTTGTTATAATTACAGATAATTGAATGAATTTAAATTCCACAGCTGCCATTTCAATTTAGACCTCGGGATTATAAGCATAGTAATTAAACTACAGTGTCATTGTAAATAATCAGCATTTAAAAACATCTTCATACCGCCCTATATACTCACTGCAGTTTGGAAGAATGAGGGAGGATCTCACTAAAATCTATCAAATATTGAAAGGCCTAGATAGAGTGGATGTAGAAGGGATGTCTCCTTTAGTCTAGGACCAGACAGGACAACCTCAGAGCACAAGGATAGCCCTTCAGAGCAGAGAATAGGAGGATTTTTTTTCAGCCCTAGGGTGGCGAACCTGTGCAAGTCATTAACACAGATAGCTGTAGAGGCGAAGCGTTTAAGTATATTCAAAGTGGAGGTTGATAGTTTCTTGATTAGAGGATCTCGAAGCTTACACAGGGAAAGTATGGGGTAAGAGTTCAAAGTTCAAAGTAAATTTATTGTCAAAGTACATGTATGTCTCCATATACAATCTTGAGATACATTTTTTGCAGACATTCACAGTGGAACAAATAAATACAATCGAATAAATGAAAAACCACACACAAAGATCAGCAACAACCAATGTGCAAAGTAAGACAAACCATGGAAATAAAAATACAAGTAAATAAATAATACTGAGAACATGAGTTGTAGAGTCCTTGAAAATGTGTCCATGGTTTGTGGAATCAGTTCAGATGGATAACAAAGCAGCTGTGATGAAGTGTTTGAGCAGACTGGATGGGCTGAATGGCCTAACTCTAAGTCTTGTGGTCTTATAGTCTCTAGATCACGGAATATTGAGCCACTCTGCTGGCAGTCAGCCGAGGCTTCATTTCCTCAGGACACTTTTCTCCTGGAGCATCCATCTGTGTGATGATCCAGAGTCATCGAGGCCATTTCTACCACCTCTCCAAGATCCACAAGCAGGACTGTCTGGGCAGTTCCCTTGTTCAGCCGCTTTTACTTCATCCTAACCATGAGTCCATCCTTTTTTTTTAAAGTCCATTTCCTTCCGAATTCCATCCGTAGCGTTGCCAATTCATCACTTCCGTTCACATATACGACCCAAGTGCTTCAACTTAACTGTGTTCCGTAAGTTACATCAAAACCATGGCAGGTTGAAAGATGAAATGTATTCAATCTGAAACATTAACACTGTTTCTTTTTCTACAGATGCTGCCCGAGCGGCTGGGTCTTTCCAGCATTTTTCCGACTTTATTTTAGACTTCCAACATCTGGTGTTTTTTTTTGGTATTCACACACTGTGGGAGTACTTTCTCTCCCCCTGGGACTGCAGCAGCTCAGGAACAGATTGAACAGTCGCTTTCTCCAGGGCAACCAATGCTGCCTGTGCCAGCAACACTCACATGCTGGGACTGAATTAGAGACTGGGAGTTAATATTGATGACAGATGATGTGGTACACCTTGTGAAAGATTGAAAATAGTCCTGTGAGTAAATAGTCCCTCAATTGTGCAGGATGTTGCCCAGTGCAGAATAAATTTTCCACCGAAAGAATAATCTGCTGCACTAGACTTTTACACATTCTCCAAACATAATTATAATTAAATTTCCAGAAGGAAGGTATGCATTCTGTCGTGGTAGACAGGGTTTATTTTGTTTTTATGGTTCATTGCTGATTATACACAAAAAAAATAATTTGAATATTTCCATGAAATACATGTCAAAACTTTTCTGTTCAAATTATGGTGATTATCATTAAAGCAAAACAACCTGGTGATTTACATACAGGGCACATTAGCAGAGAGCTGGAATGTATTAACCTGTCACCTCAGAAGGGCTGCTTTGCTGTGCTGCCCAGTCATTCTCATAGTATGAGAATCTTTTTTAATTCTTTACCTCTCAATTGCTTAATATCTCCAATAACTTAACTATTCCCTCTCCCAACCAGTGTTCGGGGGAAAACGTCTGCTATGCACAGGATCCCAAATCTTCTCAGGAACTATTAATCTTAAGAAGGTTTTATTGATGAGGCCGATATAAATCTCTTAGAACTGAACTTTCACAGGGGGCCCTCATGGACCAATTTCAACCATGTTCACAAAGTTCATGAAATCTTTCCAGCTTTCGGGGGGTATAAAACCTGCTTCTCCCAGTGGAATTTTTTGAGAGTTTCTCATGTTACTTTTGTCGAAGCTATTTTATATTTAATTAACCCCTTGGCATAGAAAATATTTGAGCTAATTTTGTGCCAGAAGCAATATATTAGCATTGCAACGTAGCAGGAGGTAAGCATTAGACAAGAAGCTTGACAATGACCATGAGCCATAGAAAGGCCATCTGCTTTCAGTGATGGAGAAGGAAGCAATTAAATTAGTTCCATTAACCGAACTGAGGTTTGATTTTCTGTCCTGTGGCATGAGAAATATTTTAAACCCATGGCCCATGAGAGATGCCCATTCCCAAACTTTGCCATTCACAGCATGAAACATCAAAAGTCTCTCAGTAGTCCAGAGTCATCAAGGCCATTTCTACCGTCTCTTCAAGATCCACAAGCAGGATTCTCTGGGCAGATCCCTTGTTCACCTGCTTCTATTTCTTCCTATTATCTCTCTCCTTGTCAGTCATTGTTATGATCATCGCCATGGTGAACCACATCTTGGTCCAGGTGTGGAGGTCTATCTCTCTGGTCCACCTTATTCCTGAAACTGGCAGCAATGTCTGGATGGTGAATAGCCATCAGGTGTCGGATTTCACCACCAAAGCTCTGTCTTCTGACAACCATGTCATGAATTCTAAGGGTTTAAAATATCACAAACATTGAGAGGTGTTTCAAAATGACTTGAAGTAAACAATTTTTAAAAAAGTGTTACTGATCTTCTTGAGCAGCAGTTATTCATGTGGTAGAGATATAGTGAGTAGGGATTTCTGCTGTATACACGATTGATTGATATCTGGGTGAGAATGGGGTTTGATTCGGGAGGGAATCTGGAAGTGATGTTCTCCCAAACACATGCTGCCCTTGCTGGTTCTAAAAAAACTTCCCGTTCTAGTTTCTGGAGTTTGTGCATTTGGTAAAGAGGCTTGGGACAAGTTGCAATGTGACCAAATCTGACCACAATATGTTCAGCTATTGTAAGCCAGTGATTGTTGAGTTTACTAGTGATAATGATATGGTTAGGCTCATCTTCAAACAAAGGGTTCTATCAGATTCAAAGGAACCAGATACACAGACATGACCACAGTTAGTGGCTGTTCTTACTAATGCTGATCAAATGAAATTCTTCTGACCTCTAATATTTAAGTTTTATGCTCAAAGCACATGACCTAATTTCAATTTAGTGACAATGTGGTACCGTGCAATCAAAACAGCCGATCAATACTCAAAAAAAAGCTTCACATAAGTATTTCCCACCAGGCGAGAACTCTTGATACTGAAACCCAGCTCACGCAAGGAGAAATTTTTTCGAGGTGAATACTGCAAGAGAGCTGAGACTTACAAGGTCCATAAAGTAATAAAAGTTTTATAATGCATTGCAACCTACAACACAAAACTTAATGCAAGATCAACACACTGCTTGTGCTGAATTAGATGTAAGAAAGAATTCTCGGTAAAAGAAGCGGCCAGCTGTTGTTTACTCTGATAACAGTTTGAACCTTGTAGGTTACTGCGGTGCTCCAGCGATGCTCTTGACTCTGGTGTTTGCTTCAACGCTCCACTGGATGTTTTCTATAAAGAGCTATGTTACTGCATACTGACAAGTTCCAGTCATGCCTGAAGGCACAGAACCAATGGAGTAGCAGACGAACTAAATGCTGGGGTGGATGAAGCTTGTTGCAAGAGCAGCAGATAAGGCACTCCTGCCATAAAAATAATAAAAGTTACAGAAGGATTGTTTAATTCTCAACTCCACGGTGTAAATCAATCTCGTTCCTTGAGTGACATGAAGCAAATTTTATACAAACTGTTGAGTTTAATTTGATCCAGCGATTGCATTTGGTTTCCCAGATGATTTCCATCAGCTTATTAGTTTTCCACAACACAGTGCAAATAGTTTCTGTTTTATATTGGTGCATGGACAAAATTGCTGTGGTGTGCTTGTGGAATCCAAGATTAGGGGCGTGGGAAATAGAAGTACAAGTTAATTATCAGGGATAAAGTTGTTCTGCTGCCTTTGTTTTCTGGAATGAGAGCCCAGATAGCTGCATACAGATCACCCTAAAAACAATTCTTCACTGAGCACCCAGTTATTACTGCAAGTCTTCTAAACTTTGGGGATGGTATCACAGCCCAGGTGCTACTCAGAATCTGCACGAATCCTGCTTATTACCACACAGAAGGAGGCTGTTCAGATCATTAAACCTATACCAGCTTCCAGTACAGTAAGCTCATTATTCACATCTACAAGGAGCGCTGACTCCAGAAAGTAGCATCCGCCATCAGGAGCACCCAGCATACAGGCCATGTGTTCTTCTCGCTCTTGCCATATGAAAGGAGGAGAGGAGAAGATGGCGGCGCGACACAGCGCGCAGTGGCCACTCCGGTGATGAATATCTGTTATTAGTCAAGTAGGGTGCCGTGCACAATCCTGATTTGATGGAGGCAGACATGAGAGCACGGAGGAACATCTGGTGAAACTTCTGAATTGCCTGTTTCGCTACCGCTGCTACTGTGTGATTCGAAATCTCCAGAGGGGAAGGCCCCGAGTCCTCGGCTTTGCTTGTTGCTTGGCGGCCGGAGCGGGGTCAAAGCGCTCGGCAGAGATGGTGCTCGGTGCTCAGTGTCGGAAGGCTGGTCGGAGGCTCGAAGTTTTCGGATGGACTCAGAGTCGGCTGTGGTCGGGTGCTTCCAGGATGCTGCATCGGCAAGTTTGCGGCGCTGGAGGTTCATGGCAGGGAGAGTTTCTCCCTTCTACCATCTGCGTGAGATGTTGGGGCTATTGGGACTTTGAGACTTTCTTTTACTGTGCCTATGGTCTGCTTTTTATCAAATTACGGTATTGCATTGCACTGTTGTAACTATATGTTATAATTATGTGGTTTTTGTCAGTTTTAGTCTTGGTCTGTCCTGTGTTTCTGTGATATCATACTGGAGGAACATTGTATCATTTCTTAATGCATGCATTTCTAAATGACAATAAACGAGGACTGAGTGTCCTCATAATCTAATCTAATCTAACAGATCTGTTCATTTTTTTTGCCATTTTCTACGGGACAATTTACAGTTATCAGTTGCCCTACCTGTCTTTGTGGGGGTGGGGGAGACAGGAACTGAAGCACCCAGAAGTGCCCCTTGCAGTCACAAGGAGAACCTGTGGATTCCACACAGGCAAAACCCGAAGTCAAGATCGAAGCTGAGTATTTGGGTCATGATCAATGGCAGGAAGTCTAATCCATTTTAATTCACTTGTCCCTGGCCGAGAATACCTGGACCCTTTTCAGAGCGCAAGTTTGGTGGCAGCTGGCATAGATGGAGAAATGAGATGATTGGGTCAGCAGCACCATGGAAAGCAAACAAGGGAAGATGGTTTTAACCAGCTCTTCTTGGAAAGATGTTACCATGTTACTAACCAGAGGACATCTGGAAAGAATGCTGTGAAAGAATGATGAGAATGTTAAGTTTTAAAATGGGCTTTTAATAAATATTTTAGGGGTAGGATTGTAAGTTTCTGAGGAAGGACCAGAGGAGGCAATAATTCGATAGCTCTTTCAGAGAATCACCTTGATTGGTCAAATAACCTCCTTTTGATGTAAGATTTCACATTTCATTATTGATTTCTTTGCCAGCAGCACCCCTGGCAAAATTATGTCCACTCACATTTCATGTCCCACTTATAAATTGGGGTTTGGGAGATCCTTTGTGTAATGCCCTGGTTAAGGTTTCTACTGCTATGCTGTGAGGAGTTTTATTTTAGCAGCTCTGTAAAAGCAGCGTAAGAGTGTTTTGGCTTCGGCTAAAGATAAGGAGACCTGTTGTCCAACTTAGGAATGTTGTGTCACCCAATCAGGAGTGGGATGGCATGGAACATTCTCAAGAGCTGGGAGGGAAGAATTTTCTGAAGGACAGTAGGCTGGTTTGGGGTCTTTATGGCAGGAGGTGTGGAGAGAAGAGCACTAGGGAAGACTCCTGGAGGATCCCCTCCGAAGGGGAGACCCCATTGCAAGGAATGCTTCGTGAGGCGGAGGATTTCAAGAGGGGAAGTTCTACCTGTGGTTGGTGAGGAGAATTCAGCGCCGTGAGTAAAGCTGCTCCCAGCCACTACAGAAATTAGCTCCAATGTTTGTGTGCACATTTAGACTGGTGTAACTGTAATAGGTCCTTTTATCTTCTTTTCTTTCTCTGTTACTGCTGAGGCTCGATAAGGTCCCGGTCAAACTGCATTTGGAATATTGTGAGTGACTTTGGGCCCTAGAGAGGAGTCTCACTAGAGTAAACCTGGAGTCAGAAATTAACCTATGAGGAGTGTTTGATGGCTCGGGGCCAGTACTCAATGGAGTTCAGAATGATAAAGTCCCAATCTCATTGAAATCTACTGGATACTAAAAGGCCTGGATAAAGTGGCAAGGGTGAGGCCGTTTCCGTTAGTAGAAGAGTTGGGGATCTAAGGACCCAACCTCAAAATAATGGGAAGTTCTTTTAAAACTTAGCTGCTTGGTGGTGTAGTGGCATCAGCACTGGACTTTGGGGTGGAATGTCCCGAGTTCGAATCCAGCCAGCTCCTGTGCATGCTTTCCATCCGTGCTGGGTTGAGGGTTGAGCATCGAGCTAGGAACTCAACCTCGTAAAAAAGAAATTGCCTGCTACAGAAACATCAACAGCAAAAAGTTGATGGCCTATGCTCTCTCGTGAATTTAAAAGGCAATTTCTCTTTTAAAACTGAGGCAAAGAAGAATTTCTTTAGCTAGAGGGTAGAGAATCTGCAGAATTCATCACCATAGAAAGCTGGGGAGGCCAAGTCACTGGGTGCCTTTAAGGCAGAGTTTGATAGTTTTATTGATTAGTAAGGGCAACGTAGCTTCATTGAACATGTGATTAGGAAAGAGGAGTTAGAAAGCACGGTAATTATGGGAAAGATTGAAGGGAAGAAAGCAAAAGGAAAACAAAGACAAATGATGATGGAGACAGCAGCCAGAGAACTGGAAATGAATACCAAGGAATTGATCCACTTGACCCAAAACAGGAGTGTGTGGGCCATGGTAGTCAAAGCTCAAACTGGGCACGGCACCTGATGATGATGATGAAGGAGAGTGAGGGTTATGGAAAGAAGGCAGGTGAAGCGGGGGGATGAAATAAATCAGTCATGAATAATGGTGGAACTGTCTCTAGGGGTTAAATGGCCCAATTCTTCTCCTATATCTTATGGTCTTAAATAAAGTAATAATATAGGAAAGACTTAATAGATGTTACATTAACTGCAATAAGCAGAATATGTTTTTTGGATAGGTACTACTCTACAGATTCAGGATAAGAAGCTAAGATAATAAAGAGAGTTGGGGAGGGGAGGCACTTAACACTGGCAGTTAGCATTTAACCCCTGTAAAGGTGTCAGCTCCTGGTATTCAGTTAAATCGAGTTAAATTTCCCCTCTTTAGCTTTTATCTGTGTACGAAAGTTTGCTCCATCTGCTGGTTCCAAGCCATATGACACCTGCTTCTAATTGCTCGGTCTTTTCCAAATAACCAAAGCAGAGAATAGTGGATATGGTCAGCAAGTCAGCCGCATCTGTCCGGAAGGGAAACAGAATTAAAGTTTCCGGTCGCAGACCTTTCAATGGAGCATAGAATATAACACAGCACAGCATTGGCAAAGGCTCTTTATCCCCTAATCCCTGTGGTAATCATGCTACCAATCTAACTAATCCACCTGCCTGCACATGGTTTATATCCCCCCACTCCCTGCTCTCTTGTGTGTCTGTCTCTTTTGTATCTGTCATGTGCGGATCTATTTGTTTTAGTACAACAACTCCCCACAGCACTAATTATTGACTGATAACTTACCCATGCGCATCCATTCGCAGCTCTGTCTGCAGAGTGAATATACAAGTCAGCTTCACCTCTGAGTGCGTGCCTTGATTGATTTGATATGTAGTTGCACAGACACAGTGCTATCTGCGTCCACTATTTCACCCGGCAGCAGGATCAGGAAACAACCACTCTCTGTGTGCCTTATAAATTTCCTTTAAACTTCCCTCCTCTCAACTTCAAACCACACTGCCCAGTGTTTGACATTTCCACTCTGACCCGCCTATCCCATCCATGGCTCTCATAGTTTTGTATACTTCCACCAACTTGCCCCTCTGCCGCTGATGCCCCAGAGAAAACAATGCAAGGTTGTCCAACCTCTCCCTGTATCTAATCCTCTCCAATCCAGACCACATCCTGATAAACCTCTACTGTGCCCTGTGGAAAGCCTCCACATCCTGAATGAATTGAATTGAATTGAACAGAATTGAATTGACTTTATTTCTTACATCCTTCACGTACATGAGGAGTAAATATCTTTACGTTATGTCTCAGTCTAAATGTGCAAAGTGCAATCATAGTAATTTATAACAAATAGAACAGTCAATGTAACATAGAAATACACTCAAATCAGCATGAGTTAATCAGTCTGATGGCCTGGTGGAAGAAGCTGTTCCGAAGCCTGTTAGTCCTGGCTTTTATGCTGTGGTATCGCTTCCCAGATGGTAGCAGCGGGAATAGATTGTGGTTGGGGTAACTCAGGTCCCCAAAGATCCTTCGGGCCCTTTTCTCACACCTGTCTTTGTAAATGTCCTGAATTGTGGGAAGTTCACAACTACAGATGCGCTGGGCTGCCTGTACCACTCTCTGCAGAGTCCTGCGATTAAGGGAGGTACAGTTCCCATACCAGGCAGTAATGCAGCCAGGATCCTCCCTGTAGTGTGATGTCTAGAGGTGCTTACAGCACACAAAATGTGACCCAATAAAAACTGCAACATGCCTTCTTGACACATAATCAATACCCTATCCGATTCAGGCAAGTATGCTACACACCTTCTTTACCACATTATCTATTGTGCTGCCACTTTCAGAAACCTATGGACTTGCATCCCAGATCCCTCTGTACATCAGTGCTCCCCAGGGTCACTGATTTACTGCGTATATTCCTCCTGCATTTGACCTTCCAAAGTGCAACACCTCACACTTGGCTGAATTAAACTCCATCTGCTATTTCTCTGGCCAGTTTCCAAGTTGGCTATATCCTGCTGAATTATTTGACAATCTTCTTCACTATCCTCAATTCTGCCAATGTTTGTGTCATCTCCAAACTTACTAATCAGCTCACACAATTTTCATCCAAATCATTTAAATATATATCGGAATCAGAGGACCCAACTCTAATCCTTGAGAAACACCATAGGTTACAGACTTCCATGCAGAAAAATATCCCTCCAACACTTCTTGCTGTTTTCTTTGATCAAGTTTCCATGGACCCCATGCATCTTAATCATCTGGATCAGACCACCAAGAGGGATACTGTCAAAAGTTTTACTACAGTTCATTAGACAACATCCACTGCTCTGCCTTCATCAGTCATCTTCATCATATCCTCAAAAACTTCAATATGTTTGTAAGGTATGATCTCCCCCACACAAGGCCACGATCATACTCCCTCACCTGCCTATGAGTTTCCAAATGAGAGTACACCATACTGCTAAGAATCTACTCCAAGAACTTCTCTGTCATTAATGTTCAGATCACTGGTCTGTAACTTTCTGGTTTGTCTCTAATGCCCTTCTTAAACATGGGATACTCTCCAGTCCTCTGGGATCCTGCCTGTGACGAGGGATGAAACAACTATCTGTATCGAGGTGCCTGCAACTGCCTCTCTCAATAACTTGAGATAGAACTCATCAGGGCCTGGGGACGGATAATTGTTCTTCAATAACCCCAACACCTTCTCCTTCTTGATATCAACATGCCCTGCAATATCAGCATTCCCCTCCCTGATCTCACTATTCTCTATGTCTTCTTCCAAAGTGCTCATTAGGTCTTCATCCACTCCCTCTGGGCCCAGGTATAAATATTCTCCTTTGCATTGAATGATCCTCACCTCTCCCTAGTTACCCTCTTGTTTTTAATGTATGTAAAGAAAACCATGGGATTCTCGTCAACTCTATTTGCCAAAAATCGTTTCAAGGCCCCTTTTAGTCTTCCTGATTCCTTGTTTTTCTCCGCTGCTCCCGTTATATTTGTCACGCTTCCCCCGCTATACCAGAGTTGCAATAAGACTAGGTAACCAATTTAGCGAATGTGATACCTTTTATAAATTGCGTAGCTGCGGCTGCTACGGGCAAGGCCAGTGATCGTTGCTCGTTTCTAATTGATCTCGAACAGGTTGGCTGAGAAGACCATAGACGTAAGAAATAGGAGCAGAATTAGGCCATTCAGTGCATGGTGTCTGCTCCGCCATTTCATCATGGCTGATCCATTTCCCCCTCAACTACATTCCTCTGCCTTCTCCCCATAACCTTTCATGCTGGGTCTAATCAAGAGCACATCAACCTCCGTATTAAATGCACCTAGTGGCGTGGCCTCCACAGCTGCCTGTGACAATGAATTCCACAGATTCACCACCCTTCGGCTAAAGAAATTCCTCTTCATATCTGTTCTAAATGGACGTCCCGCTATTTTGAGGCTGTGCCCTCTGGTCCTAGATAGTCCTTTAAAATACTTCTTCTTCTCATCTTTGGGGTGTATCTATCTTGCACTTTCCGAATTTCCTCCAGAAACTCCAGCTATTACTGTTCTGCTGTCATCCCTGCTAGTGTCTCCTTTCAATCAACTTTGGCCAGCTCCTCTCTCATGCCTCTGTAATTCCCTTTACTCCCTTGTAATATTGATACTTCTGAATTAAGCATTTCCCTCTCAAATTGCAGGGTGAATTCTACCATATTATGATCACTGCTTCCTAAAGGTTCCTTTACTTTAAGGTCCCTAATCAAATCTAGTTCTTTACTCAACACCCATTCTATAATACCCTTTCGCCCAGTGGGCTCAACCACAAGCTGCTCTAAAAAGCCCTTTCGTAGGTGTTCTACAAATTCTTTCTCTTGAGATCCAGCACCAACTTGATTTTTTCAATCTACCTACATAGTGTAATCCCCCGTGACTACTGTAATGTTGCCCTTGTGACATATGTTTCCTAGCTCCTGTTGTAATTTGCAGCTCACATCCTGGCTACGGTTTGGAGGTCTGTATAAAACTCCCATCAGGGTCATTCCTTGTTATTCCTTAACTCTACCACAAGGATTCTAGATCTTCCAACCCTATGTCAACTCTTTCTAAGGATTTGATTTCATTTTATACCAATAGAGCCATCCCACCCCCTCCCTCTACCTACCTGCCTGTCCTTTCGATACAAGGTGTATCCTTGGATGTTAAGCTCTCAACTATGATCTTCCTTCAGCCATGACTCACTGATGCCCACAATGTCATACCTGCCAATCTCTAACTGCGCTACAAGATAATCTACCATATTCCATATGCTGCATTCAAATTTAACATTTTCGGTCCAGTATTCATCACCTTTTTCAATTTTGTCCCCATGTTACACTGTAACTCATTCTACTGGCTGTAGGTTTGTCCTATCATCAGCCTGTCCTTGCTGACACTCTCACTACACACTGCGTCTGGTTGTATGCCAGCTGCCCCATTCTCAGCCTCATCTCTCTGATACACATCCCCCGGCCAATTTAGTTTAATCCCTCCCCAACAACTCTAGCAAACCTGCCCAAAAGGATATTGGACCCCTTTGAGTTCAGGTGTATCCATCCCTTTTGTACAGGCCATATAAAAAATACCTAAAGCAGGAGGAAAGAGGAGAATAAAGTCTGTCATTTCCTTGCATCTCCTCCTTCTCCATTACGGTAAGCCCTGTGAGCTCTTAGTTCTAATGATTGGTGTGGAATATCTATGAGCAAATTCCAGAGCCTGGGTCAATTTTATATTCCTCCTTTCTCTAGACTCCTCTTACATAATTTGCATAATTTTATTTTGTAATAAACTTTGATTCATGTTCGGCTTATCCTTCACTTCACCACACACATTTGACAGAAATGCAAATCTTTGACTCGAGAAGTGACAGTTATATTAGATGATTGTGATACCTTTTACATAAATCAGACTTTTATTGCTTCTGAAAGCAAGACTTTTCAAACATTTTTAACAAAATATTTCTGCTCACACAGCTGTTCTCCTGATTTAGACAAAAGGAACTAGCTCAGGTAGGAACTACTCAAAGATTGATACAGTATTGAGGCCATCACATAACACACATCTCTCTATAGAATCTGTATTAGTTTCGCAGCTTGAGTCTAACAAAATAATTAAAGAATACCACACAAGTTTGTAGTAACTATCTTTTATGAATATTTCTAACTCAATAATATCCAAGAGTCACCATGACAGTAATTGTTGCAGCTTAAGTTACAAATAGAAAAAAAATCATGAACAATACAAAAGTGAATTTCAAATTTCTGTTTTAACAGAGCTTATGAGTAAGTTTAGGAAGCAAAGGAGCAGGCATTCACCCAAGCAATCCTACCATGTATACTTCTCAAACTTCTGCTAATGCCCCACCTCCCCCTCATACCTCATCTGTTACTTATTTATATACACACATTCTTTTTCTCTCTCTCCTTTTTCTCCCTCTATCCCTCTCACTATACCCCTTACCCATCCTTTGGGTTTCCCCCCCCCCCTTTTCCTTCTCCCTGGGCCTCCTGTCCCATGATCCTCTCATATCCCTTTTGCCAATCACCTGTCCAGCTCTTGGCTCCATCCCTCCCCCTCCTGTCTTCTCCTATCATTTAGGATCTCCCCCTCCCCCTCCCACTTTCAAATCTCTTACTAGCTCTTCCTTCAGTTAGTCCTGACGAAGGGTCTCGGCCCGAAACATCGACTGTACCTCTTCCTAGAGATGCTGCCTGGCCTGCTGCGTTCACCAACAACTTTGATGTGTGCTGCTACCGTGTATAAAGTCATCTGCATAAGATGACTCACCATTATTTCAGCATAGGATTGAAATTTTACGTAAATCAGTTTTCCAGCATGTTCCCACAAATACCTTGACTACAGAAAGAAAGTCTGTGATAGGTAAATACACTCCAGATGAAATTCTGTTTTACTGTGGAGTGTTCACTAGTACTTCATTAACCATGATGAGGTACATTGTGGAAAGAACAGGTTTATGCACGAGACATAGGTGGAGAGCTCGTGAGGTATGAATGCTTATACATGGTCTTGCTGTAGACCTTCTCCTCGGACTTTCTACAAAACGTTGACGCAGCCGAGGCAGCAGCAAGCCACTGACGGCATTCTTAAAAGAGGTATAAATGAGGGTAGGGGGACTGCAGGAGGTGGGAACTAATGAGGAAAAGTGAGCAAGAAGGTGAGAGGGCCAAGGAAAAGAGAGAAAGCGAGGAGGAGAGGGAGGGGATGAGATTGTGTGTTTGTATGTGTGTGCATCTGTGATTCCTTTATGTATGTGTTCACGTACAGTACTGTGCATAAGTCTTAGGCATTTCTATGTAGCTAGAGTGGCTAAGACTTTTGCACGGTACCGTATTTGTCAACACGGAGCTGAGAAGTTTGTAAATCCGGAGGGAGCAAAGGATGTTGGGAATGGTGAGGGTTTAGCGCCGTGGAATGGATGAGGGCCAAGTGATAGAGAAGGAGTGCCCGGTCGGGGGGGGGTGGGGGGTGGGAGTTGGTGTATGGGTGCAGACACACCCAGACCTGAGACACCATGCAAGGCTATTTGATTCCAAACAATTGGTTTATTGATCATTACAGAATGTCTAGTGCTTCCTGCTCCCTCCCCTCTCCCGTTCCCTTTTCCCAGCCATGATGCCCCTTCTCCCTGCCCCTTTCACACTCTCAGTCCGCAATAAAGACCTCTATCAAAATCAGGTTTGTCATCGCTCACATATGTACGTCATGAAATTTGTTGTTTTTTTGAGGCAGCAGTACAGTGTAATGCATGAAATCATTACTGTACTGCGGAAAAGTCTTGGGCACCTGAGCTATATATATGTGCCTAGTACTTTTGCACAATATTGTACATGTGTGTACTATGTTTGTGCAATACTACTCATTAGTACTGACCTCTAACAGTCTTGGACCTCCTTGCTTTTGGACCAAGAGCTTGTTTCAGGGCCGTGTCGTAGATGGCATGCAACAGCCATCCAATGTTAAAAGAGCCATGCATAAGCATCTTCCACTTCTCAGGACTGGAATGAAGGCAAATTGTCCTCAGTCCAGAGGAACTGCAGAAAGAGGGCTTCATTATGCTTCCCAGAACTTCATTCATAAATTCTGGGCTCTTTAGTAATGAATATCCTGTGTAACGTTTGTAGAAGCATGGTTAATAATTCAAAAGTTATGAGAGCTCATGCAACCTATAACATGTTGAAAATTGTTCATGCTTTTTCCACTTGTCTGACTGTATGAATGCATGTTAGGAGTGATTGTCAAATGTGGTTTTATCTTTCTGTCCATTGTATTGCAGTATAATGAAAACAATGTCAAACTAACTCAAAACCTGTCTGAGACACGTCAAGTTGAATGGATTGCAGTGATTTTACATAAATCTATACTGAGAATCGGACAAACATTCTTTTCAAAGAGTATTCAGTTTTTCGGAAAAAATGTCTTTCAATAAATGATGGTCTCAGTGGGCTGGCTTACAGCTGTCTGATCATCAGGTAATCATCCGTCAGCAGATTCCCACGGCTTTGCTCGTTCTGGATTTCAGTGGAGGCTTAGCTGGCACTTCGAGATGAAGTCTTAAAATGCTGGTGCGCCAGACTTCCCCCTAGCACTCCTCACTGAGCAAGAACTTACAACATGGAAGTTGCAGTACGCCATCGGGCCCGTTGAGCCTGTTCCACCATTCAATAAGACCATTGTTGATCTGGCCCTGGGCTCAACTCCACCTACCTACCTGCCTTTTCCCCATAACCCATTAATTCTCCTGTTATGTAAAAATCTATGGAGCTTTAGAGTGCTACAGATGGGGGTCAGATGTACAGAGTTGGTTGGAATATGGTTGATGACCTTATTACGTGTGAATATATGAATTAAGAGGAAGTCTGAGCCGCGGGGCCCTTCAAACCCAGTCTCTCATTCAATAAGGTTGTGGCTGATCGGATTATAAGCTTAACTCTACATTCCCATTGACTTCCTATAACCTTTCACCATTCAATAGTCAAGGATCCAGCTACTTCAGCTTCAAAAAATATTGAAAATATTTGCTTTCACTACCCTTTGAGAAAGAGGGTTCCAAAGACACAAATATCTGAGTGAAAAATATTTTGTCTTATCTCTGTCTTACTTGGGTGACACTTTACTTCTAAACAGTGACCATACCACACAGGAGCAGAATGAGTTCACTTAGCCTGTGATTCTGCTCTGCCATTTGATTATGGCTGAGTTATTTTCCCTTTCAACCCCATTCTTCTGCCTTCTCTCTACCCTATAACCTTTGATGCCCTTACTAATTAAGTAACTATCAACGTCTGCTTTAAATATACCCAACAGCTTAGCCTCTACAGCCATCTGAGATAATGCTTCAGCACCCTTTGGCTAAAGATGTTTCTCCCCTTCTCTGTTCGAAAGGAAATCCTTCTATTCTGAGCCTGTGCCCTTCTCGATACAGCTACTCTCTGCATCCTCTGCACACTTTTTTCCTAGAAGAGTAAACATCATCTTCACATCCATCCTGTCAAGACTCCTAGAGATGTTATATGTTTTAATCAAATGCACATTTTAATTTTCCACTGGATTCAAGTCTAACCTTTCCTCATAAGATAGCCCATCCATTCCAGGTATCAGTCTCATAATCCTTCCCTGAACTCCTCCAACGCATTTCCGTCCACTTTTAAATACAGAGACCAATACTGTACACAGTGCTGCAGATGTGGTTACACAAATACACTATATAACTGAAACATAACCCTCCCTACTTTGGTATTCATTTCCCCGGCAACGAACAACAGCAACATTCAGTGCTGGATGTACTCAATGAGCTGGGCAGCATCTAAGCAGAGAAATTGACAGACAAAATCCATCACCTAGACTTGAAGAAAAGAGGGGAGATAGCCAGTATAAAAAGGTGGAGGGACGGGGCGCAGCTAGATCTGCCAGCTGATTGGTGGATCTGGATGAGAGGGGGTGATGGCCAGGTGACAGAATGGGGATAACGTTAGAAGCTGAAACGTGATCATTGGAAGTGACTAAAAGATGGCCAGGACCATGGACAGGCCAGGACCATGGAATTAAGGGAAGGAGGGAAGGGTATATGTAGGGAAAGGCAGGAGGCATGTAGGCATACTCCAGCAGGCAAGCAACCAAGTCCTGCAAAGTATAAAGACAAGAAATTCTGGAAATCCAAAGCAGCACACGCAAAATGCTGGAGCATCTATGGAAATGAATAAACAGTTTATTCATTTCCATAGATCAGAGTCCCAGCCCTTTTTTATGCCATGGAGCCCTATCATTAACTGAGGGGTTAATGGATCCTTGCCGCAAATGCTGCCTGACCTGTTGAGTTCCTCCGGCATTTTATGTGGTTACACAGTAGTCCTTTGTGAAGAACGTACCAGAATATCTAGGCTCACTGCATCCCAGAGCCCTGCAATGTCTCACCACTTAGATAAAATACTTCTTCTTT